>NW_028135664.1:0-243000 GCF_964662115.1 Mustela nivalis
CCGCACGCTGAGCACATCAAACCCGCCATGGCCTTAGGTCATCATCTCTTCCCTACCTCAGTTCTCAGGCTTCAGAACCTAGACCTTATCTCCAATCACTGCCCACGGGTGACTGTTATGCAGAAATCAGAACTCTTCCTGACCCATGGCAAGAAACCTTGTGGTTGGCATGTTGTCCAACGTTCAGTGTAGGAGAAACCAGCATTCACCCTGAGGCCACGCCCATTCTTGAGTGCGACGAGAGCATAAACACGCATTGTGACCTCAGCGTGAGATCTGTCCTCTAGAAAGTCCTCTCAGTGGCTGGACCATTAGTTGTCATAATGGGCTTGACATGTCCCTAGTCCCCAATTTTTAACCAGATTTCTGGTTGTCCAGTCGCCCCACCCCAGGGCTCTACTCTGGAATCCCTCATTTGGTGGGACATCTGAGGTTGAAAAACAAAATGAAACAAATCGACAACAACAAAAAAACGGACTTCTTCCATCCCCAGAATGACCCCAAACTCTTTGGACGGGACCGAACCCCCAGAGAGTAAGACTCGTCCATTTCCCATGAAGTCACCCGGCAATTTCACGACCATGAGTGACACGATATCCAGAGACAAAAACTTGAGCAAGAGCCTCACACTCGCCCTTTTTTCATATCACGAAGTGTTCTCCTCATGGTCTGTAGATCAGTCCTGCCATACCTATGACCCAAAACATAAGCCGAGTTTGTGTTTTCAGACAACTGTCCAAACAGCTCTGGCCTACACACCCTACAGGCTCAGGGCCCTGGAGCCAAACCTGAGGACTGTACTTGCCCTCTCCAAGGGAATTGTATGTGCCCATTCCAATGGCCACAACCCTACTAGTAGGATAACCTCCAAAGTCCCTGAGGCCATCCCAATAGTTGTGGCTTCCCAGGACAAACAGGGGCAATCTGAGCCCATCTGAGCACCTACCTGCACTCAGACCCGTAGACTGATGTCCCCAGAGGTAAAAAGGAACGAACAGGCCCCTAGGCACTAATCGGATCCATTGCTTTGGTTTCCAGGCATCTCTCCTCAGAGGCCTGGATTTCAATACCAGCATATGGCTGTTTCTTGACTCACCCATCGGAACAAATCTCATCTACACATGGGAAACATGCACGTTGGAGCTGTGTCAAAGCCTCTGTTTAGGAGAACCCTTCAGGGCCCCAGGGCCACCGCTTCATTCCAAGGTCTCCATAGACACAAAAACATATTAGGACACATCCACAGGAGAGTCCATTTCAACTCAGCCTCCTCGGTTGCCCCCCACATCCAGCAGATCTAACCTGTCTTGTTGCTTGGAGACCATTGGAATGCGAGGTGGGCTACCCAGCCATCCATCCTTAGAACCCTGCTCGGAATCGTTGGCCTGGAGCCAACCAACAGGTCTCAATTGTCCTGCAGAAGAATCTTTGCAGTTTGGAGCTTCTCACAACTCCCATCGTGGGAAAACCCCCATGTCCTCGTGTACCAACCCCCTTCAAGAAAGGGCCATCAGGGCAGAAAGTCCAACCTGAGCGATCGTCTGATCCTTGCCCTGGATTCAGATGCACGAGATCTCGATTGAGGTCTGTAGATTGTGCCTGCCATATCCTCACCCAGAAACCTAGGCCTAGCTTGGGTTCTCAGACTCCGTCCTCAGACTACTGGCCCACAAGCCCTCCAGTTGGGCAATCCAGACTACAATGCCGCACTCTGCCTGCCCTACAGAAGTAAAACATTGCCCTCAGGGCTACCCCGAAACCGCAAATGAGGATCAACCTGCACGCCATTCGGCTGTACCCCAAACATATAGGCTGACCTGGGCACTATTTCCCCTTCTGACCCAGCCTGAGCCTGGACCTCCTGGTCCCACCCAGACAGCTGGCCGCACACTGAGCACATCGGACCCGCCATGGCCATAGGTCGTCATCTCTTCCCAACTGCGGTTTTCAGGCTCCAGAACCTAGACCTTATCTCCAACCACTGCCCAGGGGTGAAAATGATGCAGAAATCAGAACTCTTTCCCCATGGCAAGAAACCTTGTGGTTGGCATGTTGTCCAATGTTCAGTGTAGTTGAAACAAGCGGGCCCATGAGGCCCAGCCCATGCTTGCGGGCCACATTGGTCACAAACACACATTGTGATCCTCAGCCTGAGCCCAGTCCTCAGGTAAGGCCTCTCAGGGCCTATATGAAGAGACAGCATATTGGGCTTGCCAAGCCCCTAGGCCCCAATTTTTAACCATAGTTCGGGTTGTCCCTTCACTCTTCCCCAGGGCTCCTCTTTGGAATTCCTCTTTTGCTGGGACACCTGAGGTAACAAACCTGAAAGGAGTCCTCCCATCCCACAGATTAACGAAAAACAATTGGGATCGGGCCAAATCCACAGAGAGGAAGATTCGTTCATGGCCCATGAGAACCTCCCCAACATTCCACGGCCATCGCTGAAACAAAAGTCAGAGACAAAAGCCTAAGCAAGCGCCTCAGACTCGCTCATTCTTCATATCCTGAAGAGTTCTTCTCATGGTTTGTAGATCGAGCGTGCCATACCTACGTCCCCAAACTTAAGCTGAGTTTGTGTTTTCAGTCTTCTGTCCTCAAAGTCCTGGGCCACACTCCCTCCAGGCTGGGACCCCTGGAGCCACACATTAGGACTGCCCCCACCCAATCCATGGGAATTCTGCCCATTCCATTGTCAAAAATCGTACAAATTAACAGAACCCTCCAAAGTCCCTGAGGCCATCCCAATAGTGTAGGTCGCCCGGGACAAAAAAGTGCGGTTGATACCGGCTGAGCATCTACCTCCACTCATCTACCTCCACTCATACCAAGAAGATTGAACCAGACAGGACCCGAGGCCATTATCGGATCCATTGCTTTGGTTTACAGGCATGTCTCCTCAAAAGCCTGGATTCCAATACCAGCAGAGGGGATTTCCTGAGGCACCCATCAGAACAAATCTCGTCTCCACAAGGAAACTTGTGCATGGGAGCTAAGCCAAAGCTAAGGAGAATACTTCAGGGTCCCGGTGCCACCTCCCCATTCCAAGGCCCTCATGGACACAAACACACGTTAGGACCCATCCTCTGGAAAGTGCATTTCAACTCAGCCATCCCGGTTGCTCCCGCAGATCCATTAGATCTAAACTGTCTTGTTGCTAGGAGACAATTGGAAGGCGAGGCGGACTTTCCAGGCATCCATCCTCAAACGGTGCTCTGGAGTCATTCCATATGGGATGTCCTGGAGCTGTCCAACAGGTCTCAATTGTCCCGCAGAAGGAATCCTTGAAGGGGGCATCCCACATCTCCCAACGTGGAAAACCTCCATGGCCTCGAGTTTCCGCTCCCTTCATGAAGGGGCCGTCATGCACAGAAACTCCAACCTGAGCCAACGTCGGATCCTCGCCCTGACTTCAGATGAATGAGATATTGGTTCAAATCTGCAGGGGGTACCTGCCGTGCCCTCACCCTGAATCCGAAGACTAGCTTGTGTTCTCAGACTTCCGTCCTCACTCTCCTGGCCCCGAAGCCCTCACGTTTGGCAATTCCGGACCGACAATGAAGCACTCTGCCATGTCCTCTAGAAAAAATATATTGCCTAATGAGCAGCCCAGGCAGCTTAAATGAGGATAAACCTACACGGCACTCAAATGTACCCAAATTATATAGTCTAACCTGGGCACTAATGCACTGTCTGACACAACCTGAGCCCGGACCTGCTGACCAACACCCAGACAGCTGACCGCACGCTGAGCACATCAAACCCGCCATGGCCTTAGGTCATCATCTCTTCCCTACCTCAGTTCTCAGGCTTCAGAACCTAGACCTTATCTCCAATCACTGCCCACGGGTGACTGTTATGCAGAAATCAGAACTCTTCCTGACCCATGGCAGGAAACCTTGTGGTTGGCATGTTGTCCAACGTTCAATGTAGGAGAAACCAGCATTCACCCTGAGGCCACGCCCATTCTTGAGTGCGACGAGAGCATAAACACGCATTGTGACCTCAGCGTGAGTTCTGTCCTCTAGAAAGTCCTCTCAGTGGCTGGACCATTAGATGTCATAATGGGCTTGACATGTCCCTAGTCCCCAATTTTTAACCAGATTTCTGGTTGTCCAGTCGCCCCACCCCAGGGCTCTACTCTGGAATCCCTCATTTGGTGGGACATCTGAGGTTGAAAAACAAAATGAAACAAATCGACAACAACAAAAAAACGGACTTCTTCCATCCCCAGAATGACCCCAAACTCTTTGGACGGGACCGAACCCCCAGAGAGTAAGACTCGTCCATTTCCTATGAAGTCACCCGGCAATTTCACGACCATGAGTGACACGATATCCAGAGACAAAAACTTGAGCAAGAGCCTCACACTCGCCCTTTTTTCATATCCCGAAGTGTTCTCCTCATGGTCTGTAGATCAGTCCTGCCATACCTATGACCCAAAACATAAGCCGAGTTTGTGTTTTCAGACAACTGTCCAAACAGCTCTGGCCTACACACCCTACAGGCTCAGGGCCCTGGAGCCAAACCTGAGGACTGTACTTGCCCTCTCCAAGGGAATTGTATGTGCCCATTCCAATGGCCACAACCCTACTAGTAGGATAACCTCCAAAGTCCCTGAGGCCATCCCAATAGTTGTGGCTTCCCAGGACAAACAGGGGCAATCTGAGCCCATCTGAGCACCTACCTGCACTCAGACCCGTAGACTGATGTCCCCAGAGGTAAAAAGGAACGAACAGGCCCCTAGGCACTAATCGGATCCATTGCTTTGGTTTCCAGGCATCTCTCCTCAGAGGCCTGGATTTCAATACCAGCATATGGCTGTTTCTTGACTCACCCATCAGAACAAATCTCATCTACACATGGGAAACATGCACGTTGGAGCTGTGTCAAAGCCTCTGTTTAGGAGAACCCTTCAGGGCCCCAGGGCCACCGCTTCATTCCAAGGTCTCCATAGACACAAAAACATATTAGGACACATCCACAGGAGAGTCCATTTCAACTCAGCCTCCTCGGTTGCCCCCCACATCCAGCAGATCTAACCTGTCTTGTTGCTTGGAGACAATTGGAATGCGAGGTGGGCTACCCAGCCATCCATCCTTAGAACCCTGCTCGGAATCGTTGGCCTGGAGCCAACCAACAGGTCTCAATTGTCCTGCAGAAGAATCTTTGCAGTTTGGAGCTTCTCACAACTCCCATCGTGGGAAAACCCCCATGTCCTCGTGATCCAACCCCCTTCAAGAAAGGGCCACCAGGGCAGAAAGTCCAACCTGAGCGATCGTCTGATCCTTGCCCTGACTTCAGATGCACGAGATCTCGATTGAGGTCTGTAGAGTGTGCCTGCCATATCCTCACCCAGAAACCTAGGCCTAGCTTGGGTTCTCAGACTCCGTCCTCAGACTACTGGCCCACAAGCCCTCCAGTTGGGCAATCCAGAACTACAATGCCGCACTCTGCCTGCCCTACAGAAGTAAAACATTGCCCTCAGGGCTACCCGGAAACCGCAAATGAGGATCAACCTGCACGCCATTCGGCTGTACCCCAAACATATAGGCTGACCTGGGCACTATTTCCCCTTCTGACCCAGCCTGAGCCTGGACCTCCTGGTCCCACCCAGACAGCTGGCCGCACACTGAGCACATCGGACCCGCCATGGCCTTAGGACGTCATCTCTTCCCAACTGCGGTTTTCAGGCTCCAGAACCTAGACCTTATCTCCAACCACTGCCCAGGGTTGAAAATGATGCAGAAATCAGAACTCTTTCCTTATGGCAATAAACCTTGTCGTTGGCATGTTGTCCAACGTTCAATGTAGTTGAAACAAGCGTTGCCCATGAGGCCCAGCCCATGCTTGCGGGCCACATTGGTCACAAACACACATTGTGACCCTCAGCCTGAGCCCAGTCCTCAGGTAAGGCCTCTCAGGGCCTATATGAAGAGACAGCATATTGGGCATGCCATGCCCCTAGGCCCCAATTTTTAACCATATTTCGGGTTGTCCCTTCACTCTTCCCCAGGGCTCTGCTTTGGAATTCCTCTTTTGGTGGGACACCTGAGGTAACAAACCTGAAAGGAGTCCTCCCATCCCACAGATTGACGAAAAACAATTGGGATCGGGCCAAATCCACAGAGAGGAAGATTCGTCCATGGCCCATGAGGCCTCCCCGACATTCCACGGCCATCCGTGATACAAAATCCAGAGACAAAAGCCTGAGCAAGCGCCTCAGACTCGCTCATTCTTCTTATCCTGAAGAGTTCTTCTCATGGTTTGTAGATCGGGCGTGCCATACCTTTGTCCCCAAACTTAAGCTGAGTTTGTGTTTTTAGTCTTCTGTCCTCAAAGTCCTGGGCCACACTCCCTCCAGGCTGGGGCCCCTGGAGCCACACATTAGGACTGCCCCCACCCAATCCATGGGAATTCTGCCCATTCCATTGTCAAAAATCGTACAAATTAGGAGAACCCTCCAAAGTCCCTGAGGCCATCCCAATAGTGTAGGTCGCCGGGACAAAAAAGGGCGGAGGATACCGGCTGAGCAACTACCTCCAATCATCTACCTCCACTCATACCAAGCAGATTGAACCAGACAGGACCCGAGGCCATTATCGGATCCATTGCTATGGTTTACAGGCATGTCTCCTCAAAAGCCTGGATTCCAATACCAGCAGAGGGGATTTCCTGAGGCACCCGTCAGAACAACTCTCGTCTCCACAAGGAAACTTGTGCATGGGAGCTAAGCCAAAGCTTAGGAGAATACTTCAGGGTCCCGGTGCCACCTCCCCATTCCAAGGCCCTCATGGACACAAACACACCTTAGGACCCATCCTCTGGAAAGTGCATTTCAACTCAGCCACCCGGGTTGCTCCCGCAGATCCATTAGATCTAAACTGTCTTGTTGCTAGGAGACAATTGGAAGGCGAGGCGGACTTCCCAGGCATCCATCCTGGAACGGTGCTCTGGAGTCATTCCATATGGGATGTCCTGGAGCTGTCCAACAGGTCTCAATTGTCCCGCAGAAGGAATCCTTGAAGGGGGCATCCCACATCTCCCAACGTGGGAAACCTTCATGGCCTCGAGATTCCGCTCCCTTCAGGAAGCGGCCGTCATGCACAGAAACTCCAACCTGAGCCAACGTCGGATCCTCGCCCTGACTTCAGATGCATGAGATATTGGTTCAGATCTGCAGGGGGTACCTGCCGTGCCCTCACCCTGAATCCGAAGTCTAGCTTGTGTTCTAAGACTTCCGTCCTCACTCTCCTGGCCCCGAAGCCCTCAAGTTTGGCAATTCCGGACCGACAATGAAGCACTCTGCCTGCCCTTTAGAAAAAATATATTGCCTAATGAGCAGCCCAGGCAGCTTAAATGAGGATAAACCTACACGGCACTCGAATGTACCCAAATTATATAGTCTAACCTGGGCACTAATGCACTGTCTGACACAACCTGAGCCCGGACCTGCTGACCAACACCCAGACAGCTGACCGCACGCTGAGCACATCAGACCTGCCATGGCCTTAGGTCATCATCTCTTCCCTACCTCAGTTTTCAGGCTTCAGAACCTAGACCTTATCTCCAATCACTGCCCACGGGTGACTGTGATGCAGAAATCAGAACTCTTCCTGACCCATGGCAAGAAACCTTGTGGTTGGCATGTTGTCCAACGTTCAGTGTAGGCGAAACCAGCATTCACCCTGAGGCCCCGCCCATTCTTGAGTGCGATGAGAGCATAAACACGCATTGTGTCCTCAGCGTGAGTCCTGTCCTCTAGTAAGTCCTCTCAGTGGCTGGACCATTAGATGTCATAATGGGCTTGACATGTCCCTAGTCCCCAATTTTTAACCAGATTTCTGGTTGTCCAGTCGCCCCACCCCAGGGCTCTACTCTGGAATCCCTCATTTGGTGGGTCATCTGTGGTTGAAAAACAAAATGAAACAAATCGACAACAACAAAAAAACGGACTTCTTCCATCCCCAGAATGACCCGAAACTCTTTGGACGGTACCGAACCTCCAGAGAGTAAGACTCGTCCATTTCCCATGAAGTCACCCAGCAATTTCACGACCATGAGTGACACGATATCCAGAGACAAAAACTTGAGCAAGAGCCTCACACTCGCCCTTTTTTCATATCCCGAAGTGTTCTCCTCATGGTCTGTAGATCAGTCCTGCCATACCTATGACCCAAAACATAAGCCGAGTTTGTGTTCAGACAACTGTCCAAACAGCTCTGGCCTACACACCCTACAGGCTCAGGGCCCTGGAGCCAAACCTGAGGACTGTACTTGCCCTCTCCAAGGGAATTGTATGTGCCCATTCCAATGGCCACAACCCTACTAGTAGGATAACCTCCAAAGTCCCTGAGGCCATCCCAATAGTTGTGGCTTCCCAGAACAAACAGGGGCAATCTGAGACCATCTGAGCACCTACCTGCACTCAGACCCGTAGACTGATGTCCCCAGAGGTAAAAAGGAACGAACAGGCCCCTAGGCACTAATCGGATCCATTGCTTTGGATTCCAGGCATCTCTCCTCAGAGGCCTGGATTTCAATACCAGCATATGGCTGTTTCTTGACTCACCCATCAGAACAAATCTCATCTACACATGGGAAACATGCACGTTGGAGCTGTGTCAAAGCCTCTGTTTAGGAGAACCCTTCAGGGCCCCAGGGCCACCGCTTCATTCCAAGGTCTCCATAGACACAAAAACATATTAGGACACATCCACAGGAGAGTCCATTTCAACTAAGCCTCCTCGGTTGCCCCCCACATCCAGCAGATCTAACCTGTCTTGTGGCTTGGAGACCATTGGAATGCGAGGTGGGCTACCCAGCCATCCATCCTTAGAACGCTGCTCGGAATCGTTGGCCTGGAGCCAACCAACAGGTCTCAATTGTCCTGCAGAAGAATCTTTGCAGTTTGGAGCTTCTCACAACTCCCATCGTGGGAAAACCCCCATGTCCTCGTGATCCAACCCCCTTCAAGAAAGGGCCATAAGGGCAGAAAGTCCAACCTGAGCGATCGTCTGATCCTTGCCCTGACTTCAGATGCACGAGATCTCTATTGAGGTCTGTAGATTGTGCCTGCCATATCCTCACCCAGAAACCTAGGCCTAGCTTGGGTTCTCAGAATCCGTCCTCAGACTACTGGCCAACAAGCCCTCCAGTTTGGCAATCCAGAACTACAATGCCGCACTCTGCCTGCCCTACAGAAGTAAAACATTACCCTCCGGGCTACCCCGAAACCCCAAATGAGGATCAACCTGCACGCCATTCGGCTGTACCCCAAACATATAGGCTGACCTGGGCACTATTTCCCCTTCTGACCCAGCCTGAGCCTGGACCTCCTGGTCCCACCCAGACAGCTGGCCGCACACTGAGCACATCGGACCCGCCATGGCCTTAGGTCTCATCTCTTCCCAACTGCGGTTTTCAGGCTCCAGAACCTAGGCCTACCTCCAACCACTGCCCAGGGTTGAAAATGATGCAGAAATCAGAACTCTTTCCCCATGGCAAGAAACCTTGTGCTTGGCATGTTGTCCAACGTTCAGTGTAGTTGAAACAAGCGTGGCCCATGAGGACAGCCCATGCTTGCGGGCCACATTGGTCACAAACACACATTGTGACCCTCAGCCTGAGCCCAGTCCTCAGGTAAGGCCTCTCAGGGCCTATATGAAGAGACAGCATATTGGGCTTGCCATGCCCCTAGGCCCCAATTTTTAACCATAGTTCGGGTTGTCCCTTCACTCTTCCCCAGGGCTCTGCTTTGGAATTCCTCTTTTAGTGGGACACCTGAGGTAACCAACCTGAAAGGAGTCCTCCCATCCCACAGATTGACGAAAAACAATTGGGATCGGGCCAAATCCACAGAGAGGATGATTCGTCCATGGCCCATGAGATCTCCCCAACATTCCACGGCCATCGCTAAACAAAAGTCAGAGACAAAAGCCTGAGCAAGCGCCTCAGACTCGCACATTCTTCATATCCTGAAGAGTTCTTTCATGGTTTGTAGATCGGGCGTGCCATAACTTTGTCCCCAAACTTAAGCTGAGTTTGTGTTTTCAGTCTTCTGTCCTCAAAGTCCTGGGCCACACTCCGTCTAGGCTGGGGCCCCTGGAGCCACACATTAGGACTGCCCCCACCCAATCCATGGGAATTCTGCCCATTCCATTGTCAAAAATCGTACAAATTAGGAGAACCCTCCAAAGTCCCTGAGGCCATCCCAATAGTGTAGGTCGCCCGGGACAAAAACGGGCGGTTGATACCGGCTGAGCATCTACCTCCACTCATCTACCTCCACTCATACGAAGAAGATTGAACCAGACAGGACCCGAGGCTATTATCGGATCCATTGCTTTGGTTTACAGGCATGTCTCCTCAAAAGCCTGGATTCCAATACCAGCAGAGGGGATTTCCTGAGGCACCCGTCAGAACAAATCTCATCTCCACAAGGAAACTTGTGCATGGTAGCTAAGCCAAAGCATAGGAGAATACTTCAGGGTCCCGGTGCCACCTCCCCATTCCAAGGCCCTCATGGACACAAACACACGTTAGGACCCATCCTCTGGAAAGTGCATTTCAACTCAGGCACCCCGGTTGCTCCCGCAGATCCATTAGATCTAAACTGTCTTCTTGCTAGGAGACAATTGGAAGGCGAGGCGGACTTCCCTGGCATCCATCCTCGAACGGTGCGCTGGAGTCATTCCATATGGGATGTCCTGGAGCTGTCCAACAGGTCTCAATTGTCCCGCAGAAGGAATCCTTGAAGGGGGCATCCCACATCTCCCAACGTGGAAAACCTCCATGGCCTCGAGATTCCGCTCCCTTCATTAAGGGGCCGTCATGCACAGAAACTCCAACCTGAGCCAACGTCGGATCCTCGCCCTGACTTCAGATGCATGAGATATTGGTTCAGATCTGCAGGGGGTACCTGCCGTGCCCTCACCCTGAATCCGAAGTCTAGCTTGTGTTCTCAGACTTCCGTCCTCACTCTACTGGCCCCGAAGCCCTCAAGTTTGGCAATTCCGGACCGACAATGAAGCACTCTGCCTGCCCTCTAGAAAAAATATATTGCCTAATGAGCAGCCCAGGCAGCTTAAATGAGGATAAACCTATCGGCACTCGAATGTACCCATATTATATAGTCTAACCTGGGCACTAATGCACTGTCTGACACAACCTGAGCCCGGACCTGCTGACCAACACCCAGACAGCTGACCGCACGCTGAGCACATCAGACCCGCCATGGCCTTAGGTCATCATCTCTTCCCTACCTCAGTTTTCAGGCTTCAGAACCTAGACCTTATCTCCAATCACTGCCCACGGGTGACTGTGATGCAGAAATCAGAACTCTTCCTGACCCATGGCAAGAAACCTTGTGGTTGGCATGTTGTCCAACGTTCAGTGTAGGAGAAACCATCATTCACCCCGAGGCCCCGCTAATTCTTGAGTGCGATGAGAGCATAAACACGCATTGTGACCTCAGCGTGAGTCCTGTCCTCTAGTAAGTCCTCTCAGTGGCTGGACCATTAGATGTCATAATGGGCTTGACATGTCCCTAGTCCCCAATTTTTAACCAGATTTCTGGTTGTCCAGTCGCCCCACCCCAGGGCTCTACTATGGAATCCCTCATTTGGTGGGACATCTGAGGTTGTAAAACAAAATGAAACAAATCGACAACAACAAAAAAACGGACTTATTCCATCCCCAGAATGACCCCAAACTCTTTGGACGGCACCGAACCCCCAGAGAGTAAGACTCGTCCATTTCCCATGAAGTCGCCCGGCAATTTCACGACCATGAGTGACACGATATCCAGAGACAAAAACTTGAGCAAGAGCCTCACACTCGCCCTTTTTTCATATCCTGAAGTGTTCTCCTCATGGTCTGTAGATCAGTCCTGCCATACCTATGACCCAAAACATAAGCCGAGTTTGTGTTTTCAGACAACTGTCCAAACAGCTCTGGCCTACACACCCTACAGGCTCAGGGCCCTGGAGCCAAACCTGAGGACTGTACTTGCCCTCTCCAAGGGAATTGTATGTGCCCATTCCAATGGCCACAACCATACTAATAGGATAACCTCCAAAGTCCCTGAGGCCATCCCAATAGTTGTGGCTTCCCAGGTCAAACAGGGGCAATCTGAGCCCATCTGAGCACCTACCTGCACTCAGACCCGTAGACTGATGTCCCCAGAGGTAAAAAGGAACGAACAGGCCCCTAGGCACTAATCGGATCCATTGCTTTGGTTTCCAGGCATCTCTCCTCAGAGGCCTGGATTTCAATACCAGCATATGGCTGTTTCTTGACTCACCCATCAGAACAAATCTCATCTACACATGGGAAACATGCACGTTGGAGCTGTGTCAAAGCCTCTGTTTAGGAGAACCCTTCAGGGCCCCAGGGCCACCGCTTCATTCCAAGGTCTCCATAGACACAAAAACATATTAGGACACATCCCCAGGAGGGTCCATTTCAACTCAGCCTCCTCGGTTGCCCCCCACATCCAGCAGATCTAACCTGTCTTGTTGCTTGGAGACAATTGGAATGTCAGGTGGGCTACCCAGCCATCCATCCTTAGAACCCTGCTCGGAATCGTTGGCCTGGAGCCAACCAACAGGTCTCAATTGTCCTGCAGAAGAATCTTCGCAGTTTGGAGCTTCTCACAACTCCCATCGTGCGAAAACCCCCATGTCCTCGTGATCCAACCCCCTTCAAGAAAGGGCCATCAGGGCAGAAAGTCCAACCTGAGCGATCGTCTGATCCTTGCCCTGACTTCAGATGCACGAGATCTCGATTCAGGTCTGTAGATTGTGCCTGCCATATCCTCACCAAGAAACCTAGGCCTAGCTTGGGTTCTCAGACTCCGTCCTCAGACTACTGGCTCACAAGCCCTCCAGTTTAGCAATCCAGAACTACAATACCGCACTCTGCCTGCCCTACAGAAGTAAAACATTGCCCTCAGGGCTACCTCGAAACCGCAAATGAGGATCAACCGGCACGCCATTCGGCTGTACCCCAAACATATAGGCTGACCTGGGCACTATTTTCCCTTCTGACCCAGCCTGAGCCTGGACCTCCTGGTCCCACCCAGACAGCTGGCCGCACACTGAGCACATCGGACCCACCATGGCCTTAGGTCGTCATCTCTTCCCAACTGCGGTTTTCAGGCACCAGAACCTAGACCTTATCTCCAACCACTGCCCAGGGTTGAAAATGATGCAGAAATCAGAACTCTTTCCCCATGGCAAGAAACCTTGTGCTTGGCATGTTGTCCAACGTTCAGTGTAGTTGAAACAAGCGTGGCCCATGAGGCCCAGCCCATGCTTGCGGGCCACATTGGTCACAATCACACATTGTGACCCTCAGCCTGAGCCCAGTCCTCAGGTAAGGCCTCTCAGGGCCTATATGAAGAGACAGCATATTGGGCTTGCCATGCCCCTAGGCCCCAATTTTTAACCATAGTTCGGGCTGTTCCTTCACTCTTCCCCAGGTCTCTGCTTTGGAATTCCTCTTTTAGTGGGACACCTGAGGTATCAAACCTGAAAGGAGTCCTCCCATCCCAAAGATTGACGAAAAACAATTGGGATCGGGCCAAATCCACAGAGAGGATGATTCGTCCATGGCCCATGAGATCTCCCCAACATTCCACGCCATCGCTGAAACAAAAGTCAGAGACAAGAGCCTGAGCAAGCGCCTCAGACTCGCTCATTCTTCATATCCTGAAGAGTTCTTTCATGGTTTGTAGATCGGGCGTGCCATACCTTTGTCCCCAAACTTAAGCTGAGTTTGTGTTTTCAGTCTTCTGTCCTCAAAGTCCTGGGCCACACTCCCTCTAGGCTGGGGCCCCTGGAGCCACACATTAGGACTGCCCCCACCCAATCCATGGGAATTCTGCCCATTCCATTGTCAAATCGTACAAATTAGGAGAACCCTCCAAAGTCCCTGAGGCCTACCCAATAGTGTAGGTCGCCCAGGAAAAAACGGGCGGTTGATACCGGCTGAGCATCTACCTCCACTCATCTACCTCCACTCATACGAAGAAGATTGAACCAGACAGGATCCGAGGCCATTATCGGATCCATTGCTTTGGTTTACAGGCATGTCTCCTCAAAAGCCTGGATTCCAATACCAGCAGAGGGGATTTCCTGAGGCACCCGTCAGAACAAATCTCGTCTCCACAAGGAAACTTGTGCATGGGAGCTAAGCGAAAGCATAGGAGAATACTTCAGGGTCCCGGTGCCACCTCCCAATTCCAAGGCCCTCATGGACAAAAACACACGTTAGGACCCATCCTCTGGAAAGTGCATTTCAACTCAGGCACCCCGGTTGCTCCCGCAGATCCATTAGATCTAAACTGTCTTCTTGCTAGGAGACAATTGGAAGGCGAGGCGGACTTCCCAGGCATCCATCCTCGAACGGTGCGCTGGAGTCATTCCATATGGGATGTCCTGGAGCTGTCCAACAGGTCTCAATTGTCCCGCAGAAGGAATCCTTGAAGGGGGCATCCCACATCTCCCAACGTGGAAAACCTCCATGGCCTCGAGATTCCGCTCCCTTCATGAAGGGGCCATCATGCACAGAAACTCCAACCTGAGCCAACGTCGGATCCTCGCGCTGACTTCAGATGCATGAGATATTGGTTCAGATCTGCAGGGGGTACCTGCCGTGCCCTCACCCTGAATCCGAAGTCTAGCTTGTGTTCTCAGACTTCCGTCCTCACTCTACTGGCCCCGAAGCCCTCAAGTTTGGCAATTCCGGACCGACAATGAAGCACTCTGCCTGCCCTCTAAAAAAATATATTGCCTAATGAGCAGCCCAGGCAGCTTAAATGAGGATAAAACTACACGGCACTCGAATGTACCCATATTATAAAGTCTAACCTGGGCACTAATGCACTGTCTGACACAACCTGAGCCCGGACCTGCTGACCAACACCCAGACAGCTGACCGCACGCTGAGCACATCAGACCCGCCATGGCCTTAGGTCATCATCTCTTCCCTACCTCAGTTTTCAGGCTTCAGAACCTAGACCTTATCTCCAATCACTGCCCACGGGTGACTGTGATGCAGAAATCAGAACTCTTCCTGACCCATGGCAAGAAACCTTGTGGTTGGCATGTTGTCCAACGTTCAGTGTAGGAGAAACCATCATTCACCCAGAGGCCCCGCCCATTCTTGAGTGCGATGAGAGCATAAACACGCATTGTGACCTCAGCGTGAGTCCTGTCCTCTAGTAAGTCCTCTCAGTGGCTGGACCATTAGATGTCATAATGGGCTTGACATGTCCCTAGTCCCCAATTTTTAACCAGATTTCTGGTTGTCCAGTCGCCCCACCCCAGGGCTCTACTATGGAATCCCTCATTTGGTGGGACATCTGAGGTTGAAAAACAAAATGAAACAAATCGACAACAAAAAAACGGACTTCTTTCATCCCCAGAATGACCCCAAACTCTTTGGACGGCACCGAACCCCCAGAGAGTAAGACTCGTCCATTTCCCATGAAGTCGCCCGGCAATTTCACGACCATGAGTGACACGATATCCAGAGACAAAAACTTGAGCAAGAGCCTCACACTCGCCCTTTTTTTATACCCCGAAGTGTTCTCCTCATGGTCTGTAGATCAGTCCTGCCATACCTATGACCCAAAACATAAGCCGAGTTTGTGTTTTCAGACAACTGTCCAAACAGCTCTGGCCTACACACCCTACAGGCTCAGGGCCCTGGAGCCAAACCTGAGGACTGTACTTGCCCTCTCCAAGGGAATTGTATGTGCCCATTCCAATGGCCACAACCCTACTAATAGGATAACCTCCAAAGTCCCTGAGGCCATCCCAATAGTTGTGGCTTCCCAGGACAAACAGGGGCAATCTGAGCCCATCTGAGCACCTACCTGCACTCAGACCCGTAGACTGATGTCCCCAGAGGTAAAAAGGAACGAACAGGCCCCTAGGCACTAATCGGATCCATTGCTTTGGTTTCCAGGCATCTCTCCTCAGAGGCCTGGATTTCAATACCAGCATATGGCTGTTTCTTGACTCACCCATCAGAACAAATCTCATCTACACATGGGAAACATGCACGTTGGAGCTGTGTCAAAGCCTCTGTTTAGGAGAACCCTTCAGGGCCCCAGGGCCACCGCTTCATTCCAAGGTCTCCATAGACACAAAAACATATTAGGACACATCCCCAGGAGGGTCCATTTCAACTCAGCCTCCTCGGTTGCCCCCCACATCCAGCAGATCTAACCTGTCTTGTTGCTTGGAGACAATTGGAATGTCAGGTGGGCTACCCAGCCATCCATCCTTAGAACCCTGCTCGGAATCGTTGGCCTGGAGCCAACCAACAGGTCTCAATTGTCCTGCAGAAGAATCTTCGCAGTTTGGAGCTTCTCACAACTCCCATCGTGCGAAAACCCCCATGTCCTCGTGATCCAACCCCCTTCAAGAAAGGGCCATCAGGGCAGAAAGTCCAACCTGAGCGATCGTCTGATCCTTGCCCTGACTTCAGATGCACGAGATCTCGATTCAGGTCTGTAGATTGTGCCTGCCATATCCTCACCCAGAAACCTAGGCCTAGCTTGGGTTCTCAGACTCCGTCCTCAGACTACTGGCTCACAAGCCCTCCAGTTTAGCAATCCAGAACTACAATACCGCACTCTGCCTGCCCTACAGAAGTAAAACATTGCCCTCAGGGCTACCTCGAAACCGCAAATGAGGATCAACCGGCACGCCATTCGGCTGTACCCCAAACATATAGGCTGACCTGGGCACTATATTCCCTTCTGACCCAGCCTGAGCCTGGACCTCCTGGTCCCACCCAGACAGCTGGCCGCACACTGAGCACATCGGACCCACCATGGCCTTAGGTCGTCATCTCTTCCCAACTGCGGTTTTCAGGCACCAGAACCTAGACCTTATCTCCAACCACTGCCCAGGGTTGAAAATGATGCAGAAATCAGAACTCTTTCCCCATGGCAAGAAACCTTGTGCTTGGCATGTTGTCCAACGTTCAGTGTAGTTGAAACAAGCGTGGCCCATGAGGCCCAGCCCATGCTTGCGGGCCACATTGGTCACAAACACACATTGTGACCCTCAGCCTGAGCCCAGTCCTCAGGTAAGGCCTCTCAGGGCCTATATGAAGAGACAGCATATTGGGCTTGCCATGCCCCTAGGCCCCAATTTTTAACCATAGTTCGGGCTGTTCCTTCACTCTTCCCCAGGTCTCTGCTTTGGAATTCCTCTTTTAGTGGGACACCTGAGGTAACAAACCTGAAAGGAGTCCTCCCATCCCACAGATTGACGAAAAACAATTGGGATCGGGCCAAATCCACAGAGAGGATGATTCGTCCATGGCCCATGAGATCTCCCCAACATTCCACGCCATCGCTGAAACAAAAGTCAGAGACAAGAGCCTGAGCAAGCGCCTCAGACTCGCTCATTCTTCATATCCTGAAGAGTTCTTTCATGGTTTGTAGATCGGGCGTGCCATACCTTTGTCCCCAAACTTAAGCTGAGTTTGTGTTTTCAGTCTTCTGTCCTCATAGTCCTGGGCCACACTCCCTCTAGGCTGGGGCCCCTGGAGCCACACATTAGGACTGCCCCCACCCAATCCATGGGAATTCTGCCCATTCCATTGTCAAATCGTACAAATTAGGAGAACCCTCCAAAGTCCCTGAGGCCTACCCAATAGTGTAGGTCGCCCAGGAAAAAACGGGCGGTTGATACCGGCTGAGCATCTACCTCCACTCATCTACCTCCACTCATACGAAGAAGATTGAACCAGACAGGATCCGAGGCCATTATCGGATCCATTGCTTTGGTTTACAGGCATGTCTCCTCAAAAGCCTGGATTCCAATACCAGCAGAGGGGATTTCCTGAGGCACCCGTCAGAACAAATCTCGTCTCCACAAGGAAACTTGTGCATGGGAGCTAAGCGAAAGCATAGGAGAATACTTCAGGGTCCCGGTGCCACCTCCCAATTCCAAGGCCCTCATGGACAAAAACACACGTTAGGACCCATCCTCTGGAAAGTGCATTTCAACTCAGGCACCCCGGTTGCTCCCGCAGATCCATTAGATCTAAACTGTCTTCTTGCTAGGAGACAATTGGAAGGCGAGGCGGACTTCCCAGGCATCCATCCTCGAACGGTGCGCTGGAGTCATTCCATATGGGATGTCCTGGAGCTGTCCAACAGGTCTCAATTGTCCCGCAGAAGGAATCCTTGAAGGGGGCATCCCACATCTCCCAACGTGGAAAACCTCCATGGCCTCGAGATTCCGCTCCCTTCATGAAGGGGCCGTCATGCACAGAAACTCCAACCTGAGCCAACGTCGGATCCTCGCCCTGACTTCAGATGCATGAGATATTGGTTAAGATCTGCAGGGGGTACCTGCCGTGCCCTCACCCTGAATCCGAAGTCTAGCTTGTGTTCTCAGACTTCCGTCCTCACTCTACTGGCCCCGAAGCCCTCAAGTTTGGCAATTCCGGACCGACAATGAAGCACTCTGCCTGCCCTCTAAAAAAATATATTGCCTAATGAGCAGCCCAGGCAGCTTAAATGAGGATAAAACTACACGGCACTCGAATGTACCCATATTATAAAGTCTAACCTGGGCACTAATGCACTGTCTGACACAACCTGAGCCCGGACCTGCTGACCAACACCCAGACAGCTGACCGCAAGCTGAGCACATCAGACCCGCCATGGCCTTAGGTCATCATCTCTTCCCTACCTCAGTTTTCAGGCTTCAGAACCTAGACCTTATCTCCAATCACTGCCCACGGGTGACTGTGATGCAGAAATCAGAACTCTTCCTGACCCATGGCAAGAAACCTTGTGGTTGGCATGTTGTCCAACGTTCAGTGTAGGAGAAACCATCATTCACCCAGAGGCCCCGCCCATTCTTGAGTGCGATGAGAGCATAAACACGCATTGTGACCTCAGCGTGAGTCCTGTCCTCTAGTAAGTCCTCTCAGTGGCTGGACCATTAGATGTCATAATGGGCTTGACATGTCCCTAGTCCCCAATTTTTAACCAGATTTCTGGTTGTCCAGTCGCCCCACCCCAGGGCTCTACTATGGAATCCCTCATTTGGTGGGACATCTGAGGTTGAAAAACAAAATGAAACAAATCGACAACAAAAAAACGGACTTCTTTCATCCCCAGAATGACCCCAAACTCTTTGGACGGCACCGAACCCCCAGAGAGTAAGACTCGTCCATTTCCCATGAAGTCGCCCGGCAATTTCACGACCATGAGTGACACGATATCCAGAGACAAAAACTTGAGCAAGAGCCTCACACTCGCCCTTTTTTTATACCCCGAAGTGTTCTCCTCATGGTCTGTAGATCAGTCCTGCCATACCTATGACCCAAAACATAAGCCGAGTTTGTGTTTTCAGACAACTGTCCAAACAGCTCTGGCCTACACACCCTACAGGCTCAGGGCCCTGGAGCCAAACCTGAGGACTGTACTTGCCCTCTCCAAGGGAATTGTATGTGCCCATTCCAATGGCCACAACCCTACTAATAGGATAACCTCCAAAGTCCCTGAGGCCATCCCAATAGTTGTGGCTTCCCAGGACAAACAGGGGCAATCTGAGCCCATCTGAGCACCTACCTGCACTCAGACCCGTAGACTGATGTCCCCAGAGGTAAAAAGGAACGAACAGGCCCCTAGGCACTAATCGGATCCATTGCTTTGGTTTCCAGGCATCTCTCCTCAGAGGCCTGGATTTCAATACCAGCATATGGCTGTTTCTTGACTCACCCATCAGAACAAATCTCATCTACACATGGGAAACATGCACGTTGGAGCTGTGTCAAAGCCTCTGTTTAGGAGAACCCTTCAGGGCCCCAGGGCCACCGCTTCATTCCAAGGTCTCCATAGACACAAAAACATATTAGGACACATCCCCAGGAGGGTCCATTTCAACTCAGCCTCCTCGGTTGCCCCCCACATCCAGCAGATCTAACCTGTCTTGTTGCTTGGAGACAATTGGAATGTCAGGTGGGCTACCCAGCCATCCATCCTTAGAACCCTGCTCGGAATCGTTGGCCTGGAGCCAACCAACAGGTCTCAATTGTCCTGCAGAAGAATCTTCGCAGTTTGGAGCTTCTCACAACTCCCATCGTGCGAAAACCCCCATGTCCTCGTGATCCAACCCCCTTCAAGAAAGGGCCATCAGGGCAGAAAGTCCAACCTGAGCGATCGTCTGATCCTTGCCCTGACTTCAGATGCACGAGATCTCGATTCAGGTCTGTAGATTGTGCCTGCCATATCCTCACCCAGAAACCTAGGCCTAGCTTGGGTTCTCAGACTCCGTCCTCAGACTACTGGCTCACAAGCCCTCCAGTTTAGCAATCCAGAACTACAATACCGCACTCTGCCTGCCCTACAGAAGTAAAACATTGCCCTCAGGGCTACCTCGAAACCGCAAATGAGGATCAACCGGCACGCCATTCGGCTGTACCCCAAACATATAGGCTGACCTGGGCACTATATTCCCTTCTGACCCAGCCTGAGCCTGGACCTCCTGGTCCCACCCAGACAGCTGGCCGCACACTGAGCACATCGGACCCACCATGGCCTTAGGTCGTCATCTCTTCCCAACTGCGGTTTTCAGGCACCAGAACCTAGACCTTATCTCCAACCACTGCCCAGGGTTGAAAATGATGCAGAAATCAGAACTCTTTCCCCATGGCAAGAAACCTTGTGCTTGGCATGTTGTCCAACGTTCAGTGTAGTTGAAACAAGCGTGGCCCATGAGGCCCAGCCCATGCTTGCGGGCCACATTGGTCACAAACACACATTGTGACCCTCAGCCTGAGCCCAGTTCTCAGGTAAGGCCTCTCAGGGCCTATATGAAGAGACAGCATATTGGGCTTGCCATGCCCCTAGGCCCCAATTTTTAACCATAGTTCGGGCTGTTCCTTCACTCTTCCCCAGGTCTCTGCTTTGGAATTCCTCTTTTAGTGGGACACCTGAGGTAACAAACCTGAAAGGAGTCCTCCCATCCCACAGATTGACGAAAAACAATTGGGATCGGGCCAAATCCACAGAGAGGATGATTCGTCCATGGCCCATGAGATCTCCCCAACATTCCACGCCATCGCTGAAACAAAAGTCAGAGACAAGAGCCTGAGCAAGCGCCTCAGACTCGCTCATTCTTCATATCCTGAAGAGTTCTTTCATGGTTTGTAGATCGGGCGTGCCATACCTTTGTCCCCAAACTTAAGCTGAGTTTGTGTTTTCAGTCTTCTGTCCTCAAAGTCCTGGGCCACACTCCCTCTAGGCTGGGGCCCCTGGAGCCACACATTAGGACTGCCCCCACCCAATCCATGGGAATTCTGCCCATTCCATTGTCAAATCGTACAAATTAGGAGAACCCTCCAAAGTCCCTGAGGCCTACCCAATAGTGTAGGTCGCCCAGGAAAAAACGGGCGGTTGATACCGGCTGAGCATCTACCTCCACTCATCTACCTCCACTCATACGAAGAAGATTGAACCAGACAGGATCCGAGGCCATTATCGGATCCATTGCTTTGGTTTACAGGCATGTCTCCTCAAAAGCCTGGATTCCAATACCAGCAGAGGGGATTTCCTGAGGCACCCGTCAGAACAAATCTCGTCTCCACAAGGAAACTTGTGCATGGGAGCTAAGCGAAAGCATAGGAGAATACTTCAGGGTCCCGGTGCCACCTCCCAATTCCAAGGCCCTCATGGACAAAAACACACGTTAGGACCCATCCTCTGGAAAGTGCATTTCAACTCAGGCACCCCGGTTGCTCCCGCAGATCCATTAGATCTAAACTGTCTTCTTGCTAGGAGACAATTGGAAGGCGAGGCGGACTTCCCAGGCATCCATGCTCGAACGGTGCGCTGGAGTCATTCCATATGGGATGTCCTGGAGCTGTCCAACAGGTCTCAATTGTCCCGCAGAAGGAATCCTTGAAGGGGGCATCCCACATCTCCCAACGTGGAAAACCTCCATGGCCTCGAGATTCCGCTCCCTTCATGAAGGGGCCGTCATGCACAGAAACTCCAACCTGAGCCAACGTCGGATCCTCGCCCTGACTTCAGATGCATGAGATATTGGTTAAGATCTGCAGGGGGTACCTGCCGTGCCCTCACCCTGAATCCGAAGTCTAGCTTGTGTTCTCAGACTTCCGTCCTCACTCTACTGGCCCCGAAGCCCTCAAGTTTGGCAATTCCGGACCGACAATGAAGCACTCTGCCTGCCCTCTAAAAAAATATATTGCCTAATGAGCAGCCCAGGCAGCTTAAATGAGGATAAAACTACACGGCACTCGAATGTACCCATATTATAAAGTCTAACCTGGGCACTAATGCACTGTCTGACACAACCTGAGCCCGGACCTGCTGACCAACACCCAGACAGCTGACCGCAAGCTGAGCACATCAGACCCGCCATGGCCTTAGGTCATCATCTCTTCCCTACCTCAGTTTTCAGGCTTCAGAACCTAGACCTTATCTCCAATCACTGCCCACGGGTGACTGTGATGCAGAAATCAGAACTCTTCCTGACCCATGGCAAGAAACCTTGTGGTTGGCATGTTGTCCAACGTTCAGTGTAGGAGAAACCATCATTCACCCAGAGGCCCCGCCCATTCTTGAGTGCGATGAGAGCATAAACACGCATTGTGACCTCAGCGTGAGTCCTGTCCTCTAGTAAGTCCTCTCAGTGGCTGGACCATTAGATGTCATAATGGGCTTGACATGTCCCTAGTCCCCAATTTTTAACCAGATTTCTGGTTGTCCAGTCGCCCCACCCCAGGGCTCTACTATGGAATCCCTCATTTGGTGGGACATCTGAGGTTGAAAAACAAAATGAAACAAATCGACAACAAAAAAACGGACTTCTTTCATCCCCAGAATGACCCCAAACTCTTTGGACGGCACCGAACCCCCAGAGAGTAAGACTCGTCCATTTCCCATGAAGTCGCCCGGCAATTTCACGACCATGAGTGACACGATATCCAGAGACAAAAACTTGAGCAAGAGCCTCACACTCGCCCTTTTTTTATATCCCGAAGTGTTCTCCTCATGGTCTGTAGATCAGTCCTGCCATACCTATGACCCAAAACATAAGCCGAGTTTGTGTTTTCAGACAACTGTCCAAACAGCTCTGGCCTACACACCCTACAGGCTCAGGGCCCTGGAGCCAAACCTGAGGACTGTACTTGCCCTCTCCAAGGGAATTGTATGTGCCCATTCCAATGGCCACAACCCTACTAATAGGATAACCTCCAAAGTCCCTGAGGCCATCCCAATAGTTGTGGCTTCCCAGGACAAACAGGGGCAATCTGAGCCCATCTGAGCACCTACCTGCACTCAGACCCGTAGACTGATGTCCCCAGAGGTAAAAAGGAACGAACAGGCCCCTAGGCACTAATCGGATCCATTGCTTTGGTTTCCAGGCATCTCTCCTCAGAGGCCTGGATTTCAATACCAGCATATGGCTGTTTCTTGACTCACCCATCAGAACAAATCTCATCTACACATGGGAAAAATGCACGTTGGAGCTGTGTCAAAGCCTCTGTTTAGGAGAACCCTTCAGGGCCCCAGGGCCACCGCTTCATTCCAAGGTCTCCATAGACACAAAAACATATTAGGACACATCCACAGGAGAGTCCATTTCAACTCAGCCTCCTCGGTTGCCCCCCACATCCAGCAGATCTAACCTGTCTTGTTGCTTGGAGACAATTGGAATGTGAGGTGGGCTACCCAGCCATCCATCCTTAGAACCCTGCTCGGAATCGTTGGCCTGGAGCCAACCAACAGGTCTCAATTGTCCTGCAGAAGAATCTTCGCAGTTTGGAGCTTCTCACAACTCCCATCGTGCGAAAACCCCCATGTCCTCGTGATCCAACCCCCTTCAAGAAAGGGCCATCAGGGCAGAAAGTCCAACCTGAGCGATCGTCTGATCCTTGCCCTGACTTCAGATGCACGAGATCTCGATTCAGGTCTGTAGATTGTGCCTGCCATATCCTCACCCAGAAACCTAGGCCTAGCTTGGGTTCTCAGACTCCGTCCTCAGACAACTGGCTCACAAGCCCTCCAGTTTGGCAATCCAGAACTACAATTCCGCACTCTGCCTGCCCTACAGAAGTAAAACATTGCCCTCAGGGCTACCTCGAAACCGCAAATGAGGATCAACCTGCACGCCATTCGGCTGTACCCCAAACATATAGGCTGACCTGGGCACTATTTCCCCTTCTGACCCAGCCTGAGCCTGGACCTCCTGGTCCCACCCAGACAGCTGGCCGCACACTGAGCACATCGGACCCGCCATGGCCTTAGGTCTTCATCTCTTCCCAACTGCGGTTTTCAGGCTCCAGAACCTAGACCTTACCTCCAACCACTGCCCAGGGTTGAAAATGATGCAGAAATCAGAACTCTTTCCCCATGGCAAGAAACCTTGTGCTTGGCATGTTGTCCAACGTTCAGTGTAGTTGAAACAAGCGTGGCCCATGAGGCCCAGCCCATGCTTGCGGGCCACATTGGTCACAAACACACATTGTGACCCTCAGCCTGAGCCCAGTCCTCAGGTAAGGCCTCTCAGGGCCTATATGAAGAGACAGCATATTGGGCTTGCCATGCCCCTAGGCCCCAATTTTTAACCATAGTTCGGGTTGTCCCTTCACTATTCCCCAGGGCTCTGCTTTGGAATTCCTCTTTTGGTGGGACACCTGAGGTAACAAACCTGAAAGGAGTCCTCCCATCTCACAGATTGACGAAAAACAATTGGGATCGGGCCAAATCCACAGAGAGGAAGATTCGTCCATGGCCCATGAGACTTAGCCAACATTCCACGGCCATCGCTGAAACAAAATACAGAGACAAAAGCCTGAGCAAGCTCCTCAGACTCGCTCATTCTTCATATCCTGAAGAGTTCTTCTCATGGTTTGTAGATCGGGCGTGCCATACCTACGTCCCCAAACTTAAGTTGAGTTTGTGTTTTCAGTCTTCTGTCCTCAAAGTCCTGGGCCACACTCCCTCCAGGCTGGGGCCCCTGGAGCCACACATTAGGACTGCCCCCACCCAATCCATGGGAATTCTGCCCATTCCATTGTCAAAAATCGTACAAATTAGGAGAACCCTCCAAAGTCCCTGAGGCCATCCCAATAGTGTAGGTCGCCCGGGACAAAAAAGGACGGTTGATACCGGCTGAGCATCTACCTCCACTCATCTACCTCCACTCATACCAAGAAGATTGAACCAGACAGGACCCGAGGCCATTATGGGATCCATTGCTTTGGTTTACAGGCATGTCTCCTCAAACGCCTGGATTCCAATACCAGCAGAGGGGATTTCCTGAGGCACCCATCAGAACAAATCTCGTCTCCACAAGGAAACTTGTGCATGGGAGCTATGCCAAAGCTTAGGAGAATACTTCAGGGTCCCGGTGCCACCTCCCCATTCCAAGGCCTTCATGGACACAAACACACGTTAGGACCCATCCTCTGGAAAGTGCATGTCAACTCAGCCACCCCGGTTGCTCCCGCAGATCCATTAGATCTAAACTGTCTTGTTGCTAGGAGACAATTGGAAGGCGAGGCGGACTTCCCAGGCATCCATCCTGGAACGGTGCTCTGCAGTCATTCCATATGGGATGTCCTGGAGCTGTCCAACAGGTCTCAATTGTCCCGCAGAAGGAATCCTTAAAGGGGGCATCCCACATCTCCCAACGTGGAAAACCTCCATGGCTTCGAGATTCCGCTCCCTTCATGAAGGGGCCGTCATGCACAGAAACTCCAACCTGAGCCAACTTGGGATCCTCGCCCTGACTTCAGATGCATGAGATATTGGTTCAGATCTGCAGGGGGTACCTGCCGTGCCCTCACCCTGAATCCGAAGTCTAGCTTGTGTTCTCAGACTTCCATCCTCACTCTCCTGGCCCCGAAGCTCTCATGTTTGGCAATTCCGGACCGACAATGAAGCACTCTGCCTGCCCTCTAGAAAAAATATATTGCCTAATGAGCAGCCCAGGCAGCTTAAATGAGGATAAACCTACACGGCACTCGAATGTACCCAAATTATATAGTCTAACCTGGGCACTAATGCACTGTCTGACACAACGTGAGCCCGGACCTGCTGACCAACACCCAGACAGCTGACCGCACGCTGCGCACATCAGACCCGCCATGGCCTTAGGTCATCATCTCTTCCCTACCTCAGTTTTCAGGCTTCAGAACCTAGACCTTATCTCCAATCACTGCCCACGGGTGACTGTGATGCAGAATCAGAACTCTTCCTGACCCATGGCAAGAAACCTTGTGGTTGGCATGTTGTCCAACGTTCAGTGTAGGAGAAACCAGCATTCACCCTGAGGCCCCACCCATTCTTGAGTGCGACGAGAGCATAAACACGCATTGTGACCTCAGCGTGAGTCCTGTCCTCTAGTAAGTCCTCTCAGTGGCTGGACCATTAGATGTCATAATGGGCTTGACATGTCTCTAGTCCCCAATTTTTAACCAGATTTCTGGTTGTCCAGTCGCCCCACCCCAGGGCTCTACTCTGGAATCCCTCATTTGGTGGGACATCTGAGGTTGAAAAACAAAATGAAACAAATAGACAACAACAACAAAAAAACGGACTTGTTCCATCCCCAGAATGACCCCAAACTCTTTGGACGGGACAGAACCCCCAGAGAGCAAGACTCGTCCATTTCCCATGAAGTCACCCGGCAATTTCACGACCATGAGTGACACGATATCCAGAGACAAAAACTTGAGCAAGAGCCTCACACTCGTCCTGTTTTCATATCCCGAAGTGTTCTCCTCATGGTCTGTAGATCAGTCCTGCCATACCTATGACCCAAAACATAAGCCGAGTTTGTGTTTTCAGACAACTGTCCAAACAGCTCTGGCCTACACACCCTACAGGCTCAGGGCCCTGGAGCCAAACCTGAGGACTGTACATGCCCTCTCCAAGGGAATTGTATGTGCCCATTCCAATGGCCACAACCCTACTAGTAGGATAACCTCCAAAGTCCCTGAGGCCATCCCAATAGTTGTGGCTTCCCAGGACAAACAGGGGCAATCTGAGCCCATCTGAGCACCTACCTGCACTCAGACCCGTAGACTGATGTCCCCAGAGGTAAAAAGGAACGAACAGGCCCCTAGGCACTAATCGGATCCATTGCTTTGGTTTCCAGGCATCTCTCCTCAGAGGCCTGGATTTCAATACCAGCATATGGCTGTTTCTTGACTCACCCATCAGAACAAATGTCATCTACACATGGGAAACATGCACGTTGGAGCTGTGTCAAAGCCTCTGTTTAGGAGAACCCTTCAGGGCCCCAGGGCCACCGCTTCATTCCAAGGTCTCCATAGACACAAAAACATATTAAGACACATCCACAGGAGAGTCCATTTCAACTCAGCCTCCTCGGTTGCCCCCCACATCCAGCAGATCTAACCTGTCTTGTTGCTTGGAGACAATTGGAATGCGAGGTGGGCTACCCAGCCATCCATCCTTAGAACCCTGCTCGGAATCGTTGGCCTGGAGGCAACCAACAGGTCTCAATTGTCCTGCAGAAGAATCTTTGCAGTTTGGAGCTTCTCACAACTCCCATCGTGGGAAAACCCCCATGTCCTCGTGATCCAACCCCCTTCATGGGGGCCAACAGGGCAGAAAGTCCAACCTGAGCGATCGTCTGATCCTTGCCCTGACTTCAGATGCACGAGATCTCGATTGAGGTCTGTAGATTGTGCCTGCCATATCCTCACCCAGAAACCTAGGCCTAGCTTGGGTTCTCAGACTCCGTCCTCAGACTACTGGCCCACAAGCCCTCCAGTTTGGCAATCCAGAACTACAATGCCGCACTCTGCCTGCCCTACCGAAGTAAAACATTGCCCTCAGGGCTACCCCGAAACCCCAAATGAGGATCAACCTGCACGCAATTCGGCTGTACCCCAAACATATAGGCTGACCTGGGCACTATTTCCCCTTCTGACCCAGCCTGAGCCTGGACCTCCTGGTCCCACCCAGACAGCTGGCCGCACAGTGAGCACATTGGACCCGCCATGGCCTTAGGTCGTCATCTCTTCCCAACTGCGGTTTTCAGGCTCCAGAACCTAGACCTTATCTCCAACCACTGCCCAGGATTGAAAATGATGCAGAAATCAGAACTCTTTCCTTATGGCAAGAAACCTTGTGGTTGGCATGTTGTCCAACATTCAGTGTAGTTGAAACAAGCGTGGCCCATGAGGCCGAGCCCATGCTTGTGGTCCACATTGGTCACAAACACACATTGTGACCCTCAGCCTGAGCCCAGTCCTCAGGTAAGGCCTCTCAGGGCCTATATGAAGAGACAGCATATTGGGCTTGCCATGCCCCTAGGCCCCAATTTTTAACCATAGTTCGTGTTGTCCCTTCACTCTTCCCCAGGGCTCTGCTTTGGAATTCCTCTTTTGGTGGGACACCTGAGGTAACAAACCTGAAAGGAGTCCTCCCATCCCACAGATTGACGAAAACCAATTGGGATCGGGCCAAATCCACAGAGAGGAAGATTCGTCCATGGCCCATGAGACCTCCCCAACATTCCACGGCCATCGCTTTAACAAAATCCTGAGACAAAAGCCTGAGCAAGCGCCTCAGACTCACTCATTCTTCATATCCTGAAGCGTTCTTCTCATGGTTTGTAGATCGGGCGTGCCATACCTACGTCCCCAAACTAAAGCTGAGTTTGCGTTTTCAGTCTTCTGTCCTCAAAGTCCTGGGCCAACTCCCTCCAGGCTGGGGCCCCTGGAGCCACACATTAGGACTGCCCCCACCCAATCCATGGGAATTCTGCCCATTCCATTGTCAAAAATCGTACAAATTAGGAGAACCCTCCATAGTCCCTGAGGCCATCCCAATAGTGTAGGTCGCCCGGACAAAAAATGGGCGGTTGATACCGGCTGAGCATCTACCTCCACTCATCTACCTCCACTCATACCAAGGAGATTGAACCAGACAGGACCCGAGGCCATTATCGGATCCATTGCTTTGGTTTCCAGGCATGTCTCCTCAAAAGCCTGGATTCCAATACCAGCAGAGGGGATTTCCTGAGGCACCCATCAGAACAAATCTCGTCTCCACAAGGAAACTTGTGCATGGGAGCTAAGCCAAAGCTAAGGAGAATACTTCAGGGTCCCGGTGCCACCTCCCCATTCCAAGGCCCTCATGGACACAAACACACGTTAGGACCCATCCTCTGGAAAGTGCATTTCAACTCAGCCACCCCGGTTGCTCCCGCAGATCCATTAGATCTAAACTGTCTTGTTGCTAGGAGACAATTGGAAGGCGAGACGGACTTCCCAGGCATCCATCCTGGAACGGTGCTCTGGAGTCATTCCATATGGGATGTCCTGGAGCTGTCCAACATGTCTCAATTGTCCCGCAGAAGGAATCCTTGAAGGGGGCATCCCACATCTCCCAACGTGGAAAACCTCCATGGCCTCGAGATTCCGCTCCCTTCATGAAGGGGCCGTCATGCACAGAAACTCCAACCTGAGCCAACGTCGGATCCTCGCCCTGACTTCAGATGCATGAGATATTGGTTCAGATCTGCAGGGGGTACCTGCCGTGCCCTTACCCTGAATCCGAAGTCTAGCTTGTGTTCTCAGACTTCCGTCCTCACTCTCCTGGCCCCGAAGCCCTCAAGTTTGGCAATTCCGGACCGACAATGAAGCACTCTGCCATGTCCTCTAGAAAAAATATATTGCCTAATGAGCAGCCCAGGCCGCTTAAATGAGGATAAACCTACACGGCACTCGAATGTACCCAAATTATATAGTCTAACCTGGGCACTAATGCACTGTCTGACACAACCTGAGCCCGGACCTGCTGACCAACACCCAGACAGCTGACCGCACGCTGCGCACATCAGACTCGCCATGGCCTTAGGTCATCATCTCTTCCCTACCTCAGTTTTCAGGCTTCAGAACCTAGATCTTATCTCCAATCACTGCCCACGGGTGACTGTGATGCAGAAATCAGAACTCTTCCTGACCCATGGCAAGAAACCTTGTGGTTGGCATGTTGTGCAACGTTCAGTTAGGAGAAACCAGCATTCACCCTGAGGGCCCGCCCATTCTTGAGTGCGACGAGAGCATAAACACGCATTGTGACCTCAGCGTGAGTCCTGTCCTCTAGTAAGTCCTCTCAGTGGCTGGACCATTAGATGTCATAATGGGCTTGACATGTCCCTAGTCCCCAATTTTAACCAGATTTCTGGTTGTCCAGTCGCCGCACCCCAGGGCTCTACTCTGGAATCCCTCATTTGGTGGGACATCTGAGGTTGAAAAACAAAATGAAACAAATCGACAACAACAACAAAAAAATGGACTTCTTCCATCCCCAGAATGACCCCAAACTCTTTGGACGGGACCGAACCCCAAGAGAGTAAGACTCGTCCATTTCCCATGAAGTCACCCGGCAGTTTCACGACCATGAGTGACACGATATCCAGAGACAAAAACTTGAGCAAGAGCCTCACACTCGCCCTTTTTTCATATCCCGAAGTGTTCTCCTCATGGTCTGTAGATCAGTCCTGCCATACCTATGACCCAAAACATAAGCCGAGTTTGTGTTTTCAGACAACTGTCCAAACATCTCTGGCCTACACACCCTACAGGCTCAGGGCCCTGGAGCCAAACCTGAGGACTGTACTTGCCCTCTCCAAGGGAATTGTATGTGCCCATTCCAATGGCCACAACCCTACTAATAGGATAACCTCCAAAGTCCCTGAGGCCATCCCAATAGTTGTGGCTTCCCAGGACCCGAGGCCATAATAGGATCCATTGCTTGGGGTTACAGGCATGTGTCCTCAAAAGCCTGATTCCAATACGAGCATAGGGGTTTTCCTGAGGCACCGCCCCATTCCAAGGCCCTCATGGACACAAAAACACATTAGGACCCATCCTCAGGAAAGTCCATTTCAACTCAGCCACCCCGGTTGCTCCGGCAGACACATCAGATCTAAACTGTCTTGTTGCTAGGAGACAATTGGAATGCGAGGCGGGCTTCCCAGGCATCCATCCGTGAACGGTGCTCTGGAGTCATTCCATATGGGATGTCCTGGAGCTGTCCAACAGGTTTCAATTGTCCCGCAGAAGGATTCCTTGAAGGGGGCATCCCACAACTCCCAACGTGGGAAAACCTCAGCACTCTGCCTGCCCTCTAGGAAAAAATTTATTGCCTCATGAGCTGCCCAGGCATCTTAAATGAGGATAAACCTACACAGCACTCGACGTTACCCAAATTATATAGTCTAACCTGGGCACTAATGCACTGTCGAACACAACCTGAGCCCGGACCTCCTTACCAACACCCAGAAAGCTGACTGCACACTGAGCACATAAAAGCCGCCATGGCCCTAGGTCATCATCTCTTCCCTACCTCCGTTTTCAGGCTTCAGAACCGAGACCTTATCTCCAATCACTGCCCAGGGGTGAGTGTGATGCAGAAATCAGAACTCCTCCTTACCCATGGCAAGAACCCTTGTGGTTGGCACGTTGTCCAACGTTCAGTGTAGGAGAAACCAGCATTCACCCTGAGGCCCCGCCCATTCTTTCATGCGACGAGGGCATACATACGCATTGTGACCCTCAGCATGAGTCCAGTCCTCTAGTAAGTCCTCTCAGTGGCTTGACCATTAGATGTCATAATGGGCTTGACATGTCCCTAGGCCCCAATTTATAACCAGATTTCTGATTGTCCAGTCGCCCCTCCCCAGGGCTCTACTCTGGAATCCCTCATTTGGTGGGACACCTGAGGTTAAAAAAGAAAACAACAACAACAACAACAACAACAACAACAAAACAGACTTCTTCCAGCCCACAGATTGACCCCAAGTCTTTGGACGAGGCCAAACCACCAGAGAGTAAGACTCGTCCATTTCCCATGAAGTCACCCAGAAATTCCACGACCATGAGTGACATGATATCCAGAGACAAAAACTTGAGCAGGAGCCTCACACTCGCCCTTTTTTCAAATCCCGAAGAGTTCTCCTCATGGTCTGTAGGTCAATCCTGCCATACCTATGACCCCAAACATAAGCCGAGTTTGTGTTTTCAGACAACTGACCAAACAGCCCTGGCCTACACAACCTACAGGCTCAGGCCCCTGGAGCCAAACCTGAGGACTGTACTTGCCCTCTCCAAGGGAATTGTGTGTGCCCATTCCAATGGCCACAACCCTTCTAATAGGGTAAACCTCCAAAGTCCCTGATCCATCTCAATAGTGGTGGCTTCCCAGGAAAAACAGGGGCAATCTGAGCCCATCTGAGCACCTACCTGCACTCAGACCCGTAGACTGATGTCCCCAGACGTAAAAAGGAACGAACAGGCCCCTAGGCACTAATCGGATCCATTGCTTTGGTTTCCAGGCATCTCTCCTCAGAGGCCTGGATTTCAATACCAGCATATGGCTGTTTCTTGACTCACCCATCAGAACAAATCTCATCTACACATGGGAAACTTGCACGTTGGAGCTGTGTCAAAGCCTCTGTTTAGGAGAACCCTTCAGGGCCCCAGGGCCACCGCTTCATTTCAAGGTCTCCATAGACACAAAACCACATTAGGACCCATCCCCAGGGGTGTCCATTTCAACTCAGCGTCCTCGGTTGCTCCCCACAGATCCAGGAGATCTAACCTGTCTTGTTGCTAGGAGACAATTGGAATGCGAGGTGGGCTACCCAGCCATCCATCCTTAGAACCCTGCTCAGAATCATTGGCCTGGACCCAAACAACAGGTCTCAATTGTCCTGCAGAAGACTCTCTGCAGTTTGGAACTTCTCACAACTCCCATCGTGGGAAAACCCCCATGGCCTCGTGATGCCCCCCCCATTCATGAAGAGGCCATCAGGGACAGAAACTCCAACCTGAGCGATCGTCTGATCCTCGCCCTGACTTCAGATGCACGAGATCTCGATTCAGGTGTGTAGATTGTGCCTGCCGTGGCCTCACCCAGAAACCTAAGCCTAGCTTGTGTTCTCAGACTTTGGTCGTCAGACTACTGGCCCACAAGCCCTCCAGTTTGGCAATCCAGAACTACAATGCAGCACCCTGCCCGCCCTCCAGAAGAAAAACATTGTCCTCTGGGGCTACCCAGTAACCCCAAATGAGGATCAACCTGCACCGACCTTGGCTGTACCCCAAATACATAGGCTGACCAGGGCACTAATGCCCTTTCTGACACAGCCTGAGCCTGGACCCCTGGCCCCTCCCAGACAGCTGGCCGCACGCTGAGCACATCGAGCCGCCGTGGCCTTAGGTCGTCATCTTTTCCCATGCTCGGTTTTCAGGTTTCAGAACCTAGACATTATCTCCAATCACTGCCCAGGGTTGAAGGTGATGCAGAAATCAGAACTCCTTCCCCATGGCAAGAAACCTTGTGGTTGGCATGTTGTCCAACGTTCAGTGTAGTTGAAACCAGTGTGGCCCATGAGGCCCCGCCCATGCTCGCCAGCCACATAGGTCACAAACGCACATTGTGTCCCTCAGGCTGAGCCCAGTCCTCAAGTAAGGCCACTCAGTGGCTGGATGAAGAGATAGCATATTGGGCTTGTGATGCCCCTAGGCCCCAATTTTTAACCATAGTTCGGGTTGTCCCTTCAGTCTAACCCACGGCTTTGCTTTGGAATTCCTCTATTGGTGGGACACCTGAGGTAAAAAAACTGAAATGAATCCTCCCATCCCACAGATTGACGAAAAGCAACTGGGAATCGGGCAAAATACTCAGAGAGGCAGATTTGTCCATGGCCCATGAGGCCTCCCCGACATTCCACGGCCATCGCTGATACAAAATCCAGAGACAAAAGCCTGAGCAAGCGCCTCAGACTCGCACTTTCTTCATATCCTGAAGATTTCTTCTCATGGTTTGTAGATCGGGCCTGCCATACCTACGTCCCCAAACCTAAGCTGAGTTTGTGTTTTCAGACTTCTGTCCTCAAAGTCTTGGGCCACACACCCTCCAGGCTGGGCCCCTGTACACACATTAGGACTGTGCCTACCAATCCATGGGAATTCTGCCCATTCCATGGTCCAAAATCATACAAATTAGGAGAAACCTCCAAAGTCCCTGAGGCCATCCCAATAGTGTAGGTCGCCCGGAACAAACAAGGGCTGTCTGACACCAGCTGATAATCGACCTCCACTCATAACATAGATGGATGTCCCCAGAGAAGAAGATTGATCCAGACAGGACTGTAGGCCATAATAGGATCCATTGCTTTGGGTTACAGGCATGTGTCCTCAAAAGCCTGATTCCAATACGAGCATAGGGGTTTTCCTGAGGCACCCATCAGAACTCATCTCGTCTCCACAAGGAAACCTGTGCATGGGAGCCATGTCCAAAGCTTAGGAGAGTACTTCAGTGTCCCGGTGCCACTGCCCCATTCCAAGGCCCTCATGGACACAAAAACACATTAGGACCCATCCTCAGGAAAGTCCATTTCAACTCAGCCACCCCGGTTGCTCCGGCATAGCCATCAGATCTAAACTGTCTTGTTGCTAGGAGACAATTGGAATGCGAGGCGGGCTTCCCAGGCATCCATCCGCGAACTTTGCTCTGGAGTCATTCCATATGGGATGTCCTGGAGCTGTCCAACAGGTCTCAATTGTCCCGCAGAAGGAATCCTTGAAGGGGGCATCCCACACCTCCCAACGTGGGAAAACCTCATTGGCCCCGAGATTCCGCTCCCTTCATGAAGCGGCCGTCATGCACAGAAACTCCAACCTGAGCCAACGTCTGATCCTCGCCCTGACTTCAGATGCATGAGATATTTGTTCAGATCTGCAGGGGGTACCTGCCGTGCCCTCACCCTGAAACCCAAGTCTAGCTTGTCTTCTCAGACCTCCGTCCTCACACTCCTGGCCCCGAAGCCCTCTAGTTTTTAAATTCCGGACCCACAATGCAGCACTCTGCCTGCCCTCTAGAAAAAAAATTATTGCCTCATGAGCTGCCCAGGCACCTTAAATGAGGATAAACCTACACAGCACTCGACGTTACCCAAATTATATAGTCTAACCTGGGCACTAATGCACTGTCGAACACAAACTGAGCCCGGACCTCCTGACCAACACCCCGAAAGCTGACCGCCCACTGAGCACATAAAACCCGCCATGGCCTTAGGTCATCATCACTTCCCTACCTCCGTTTTCAGGCTTCAGAACCGAGACCTTATCTCCAATCACTGCCCAGGGGTGAGTGTGATGCAGAAATCAGAACTCCTCCTTACCCATGGCAAGAACCCTTGTGGTTGGCACGTTGTCCTACGTTCAGTGTAGGAGAAACCAGCATTCACCCTGATGCCCCGCCCATTCTTTCGTGCGACGAGGGCATACATACGCATTGTGACCCTCAGCATGAGTCCTGTTCTCTAGTTAGTCCTCTCAGTGGCTGGACCATTAGATGTCATAATGGGCTTGACATGTCCCTAGGCCCCAATTTTTAACCAGATTTCTGATTGTCCAGTCGCCCCTCAACAGGGCTCTAGTCTGGAATACCTCATTTGGTGGGACACCGGAGGTTAAAAAAGAAAACAACAACAACAACAACAACAACAAAAAAAAAAAACGGACTTCTTCCAGCCCATAGTTTGACCCCAAACTCTTTGGACGGGGCCAAACCACCAGAGAGTAAGAATCGTCCATTTCCCATGAAGTCACCCAGAAATTCCACGACCATGATTGACACGATATCCAGAGACAAAAACTTGAGCAGGAGCCTCACACTCGCCCTTTTTTCAAATTCCGAAGAGTTCTCCTCATGGTCTGTAGGTCAGTCCTGCCATACCTATGACTCGAAACATAAGCCGAGTTTGTGTTTTCAGACAACTGTCCAAACAGCCCTGGCCTACACAACCTACAGGCTCAGGCCCCTGGAGCCAAACCTGAGGACTATACTTGCCCTCTCCAAGGGAATTGTGTGTGCCCATTCCAATGGCCACAACCCTCCTAATAGGATAAACCTCCAAAGTCCCTGATCCATCTCAATAGTGTTGGCTTCCCAGGAAAAACAGGGGAAATCTGAGCCCAACTGCGCACCTACCTGCACTCAGACCCATAGACAGATGTCTCCAGAGGTAAAAAGGAAAGAACAGGCCCCTAGGCACTAATCAGATCCATTGCTTTGGTTTCCAGGCATCTCTCCTCAGAGGCCTGGATTTCAAAAGCAGCATATAGCTGTTTCTTGACTCACCCATCAGAAAACATCTCATCTACACATGGGAAACTTGCACGTTGGAGCTGTGACAAAGCCTCTGTTTAGGAGAACCCTTTAGGGCCCCAGTGCCACCGCTTCATTCCAAGGTCTCCATAGACACAAAACCACATTAGGACCCATCCCCAGGGGTGTCCATTTCAACTCAGCGTCCTCGGTTGCTCCCCACAGATCCAGGAGATCTATCCTGTCTTGTTGCTAGGAGACAATTGGAATGCGAGGTGGGCTACCCAGCCATCCATCCTTAGAACCCTGCTCAGAATCATTGGCCTGGACCCAAACAACAGGTCTCAATTGTTCTGCAGAAGACTCTCTGCAGTTTGGAGCTTCTCACATCTCCCATCGTGGGAAAACTCCCATGGCCTCGTGATGGCCCCCCATTCATGAAGGGGCCATCAGGGACAGAAACTCCAACCTGAGCGATCGTCTGATCCTCGCCCTGACTTCAGATGCACGAGATCTCGATTCAGGTCTGTAGATTGTGCCTGCCATGGCCTCACCCAGAAACCTAAGCCTAGCTTGTGTTCTCAGACTTTGGTCGTCAGACTACTGGCCCACAAGCCCTCCAGTTTGGCAATCCAAATACAATGCAGCACCCTGCCCGCCCTCCAGAAGAAAAACATTGTCCTCTGGGGCTACCCAGTAATCCCAAATGAGGATCAACCTGCACCGACTTTGGCTGTACCCCAAATACATAGGCTGACCAGGGCGCTAATGCCCTTTCTGACACAGGCTGAGCCTGGACCCCTGGCCCCTCCCAGACAGCTGGCCGCACGCTGAGCACATCGAGCCGCCGTGGCCTTAGGTCGTCATCTTTTCCCATGCTCGGTTTTCAGGTTTCAGAACCTAGACCTTATCTCCAATCACTGCCCAGGGTTGAAGGTGATGCAGAAATCAGAACTCCTTCCCCATGGCAAGAAACTTTGTGGTTGGCATGTTGTCCAACGTTCAGTGTAGTTGAAACCAGTGTGGCCCATGAGGCCCCGCCCATGCTCGCCGGCCACATTGGTCACAAAAGCACATTGTGACCCTCAGGCTCAGCCCAGTCCTCAAGTAAGGCCACTCAGTGGCTGGATGAAGAGATAGCATATTGGGCTTGCCTTGCCCCTAGGCCCCAATTTTTAACCATAGTTCGGGTTGTCCCTTCAGTCTTCCCCACGGCTTTGCTTTGGAATTCCTCTTTTGGTGGGACACCTGAGGAAACAAAACTGAAATGAGTAGTCCCATCCCACAGATTGACGAAAAGCAATTGGGAATCGGGCCAAATCCTCAGAGAGGAAGATTCGTCCATGGCCCCTGAGGCCTCCCCGACATTCCACGGCCATCGCTGCTACAAAATCCAGAGACAAAAGCCTGAGCAAGCGCCTCAGACTCGCACTTTCTTCATTTCCTGAAGAGTTCTTCACATGGTTTGTAGATCGGGCCTGCCATACCTACGTCCCCAAACCTAAGCTGAGTTTGTGTTTTCAGACTTCTGTCCTCAAAGTCTTGGGCCACACACCCTCCAGGCTGGACCCCGGGAGGCACACATTAGGACTGGGACTACCAATCCATGGGAATTCTGCCCATTCCATGGTCCAAAATCATACAAATTAGGAGAAACCTCCAAAGTCCCTGAGGCCATCCCAATAGTGTAGGTCGCCCGGAAAAAAAAGTGCTCTCTGACACCAGCTGATAATCGACCTCCACTCATACCATAGATGGATGTCCCCAGAGAAGAAGATTGAACCAGAAAGGACCGTAGGCCATAATAGGATCCATTGATTTGGGTTACAGCCATGTGTCCTCAAAAGCCTGATTCCAATACGAGCATAGGGGTTTTCCTGAGGCACCCATCAGAACTCATCTCGTCTCCACAAGGAAACCTGTGCATGGGAGCCATGTCCAAAGCTTAGGAGAGTACTTCAGGGTCCCGGTGCCACCGCCCCATTGCAAGGCCCTCATGGACACAAAAACACATTAGGACCCATCCTCAGGAAAGTCCATTTCAACTCAGCCATCCCGGTTGCTCCGGCAGAGCCATCAGATCTAAACTGTGTTGTTGCTAGGAGACAATTGGAATGCGAGGCGGGCTTCCCAGGCATCCATCCGCGAATGGTGCTCTGGAGTCATTCCATATGGGATGTCCTGGAGCTGTCCAACAGGTCTCAATTGTCCCGCAGAAGGAATCCTTGAAGGGGGCATCCCACAACTCCCAACGTGGGAAAACCTCAATGGCCCCGTATTCCGCTCCCTTCATGAAGCGGCCGTCATGCACAGAATAGCCAACCTGAGCCAACGTCTGATCCTTGCCCTGACTTCAGATGCATGAGATATTGGTTCAGATCTGCAGGGGGTACCTTCCGTGCCCTCACCCTGAAACCCAAGTCTAGCTTGTCTTCTCAGACTTCCGTCCTCACACTCCTGGCCCCGAAGCCCTCTAGTTTGTCAATTCCGGACCCACAATGCAGCACTCTGCCTGCCCTCTAGTAAAAAAATTATTGCCTCTTGAGCTGCCCAGGCACCTTAAATGAGGATAAACCTACACAGCACTCGACGTTACCCAAATTATATAGTCTAACCTGGGCACTAATTCACTGTCGAACACAACCTGAGCCCGGACCTCCTGACCAACACCCAGACAGCTGACCGCACGCTGAGCACATCAGACCCGCCATGGCCTTAGGTCATCATCTCTTCCCTACCTCAGTTTTCAGGCTTCAGAACCGGGACCTTATCTCCAATCACTGCCCAGGGGTGAGTGTGATTCAGAAATCAGAACTCCTACTTACCCATGGCAAGAACCCTTGTGGTTGGCACGTTGTCCAACGTTCAGTGTAGGAGAAACCAGCATTCACACTGAGGCCCCGCCCCTTCTTGCGTGCGACGAGGGCATACATACGCATTGTGACCCTCAGCATGAGTCCTGTCCTCTAGTAAGTCCTCTCAGTGGCTGGACCATTAGCTGTCATAATGGGCTTGACATGTCCCTAGACCCCAATTTTTAACCAGATTTCTGACTGTCCAGTAGCCCCTCCCCAGGGCTCTACTCTGGAATCCCTCATTTGGTGGGACACCTGAGGTTAAAAAAGAAAACAACAACAACAACAACAACAACAAAAAAAAAAATGGACTTCTTCCAGCCCATAGATTGACCCCAAACTCTTTGGACGGGGCCAAACCACCAGAGAGTAAGAATCGTCCATTTCCCATGAAGTCACCCAGAAATTCCACGACCATGAGTGACACGGTATGCAGAAACAAAAACTTGAGCAGGAGCCTCACACTCGCCATTTTTTCAAATTCCGAAGAGTTCTCCTCATGGTCTGTAGGTCAGTCCTGCCATACCTATGACCCGAAACATAAGCCGAGTTTGTGTTTTCAGACAACTGTCCAAACAGCCCTGGCCTACACAACCTACAGGCTCAGGCCCCTGGAGCCAAACCTGAGGACTATACTTGCCCTCTCCAAGGGAATTGTGTGTGCCCATTCCAATGGCCACAACACTTCAAATAGGATAAACCTCCAAAGTCCCTGATCCATCTCAATATTGTTGGCTTCCCAGGAAAAACAGGGGAAATCTGAGCCCAACTGCGCACCTACCTGCACTCAGAACCATAGACAGATGTCTCCAGAGGTAAAAAGGAAAGAACAGGCCCCTAGGCACTAATCAGATCCATTGCTTTGGTTTCCAGGCATCTCTCCTCAGAGGCCTGGATTTCAAAAGCAGCATATAGCTGTTTCTTGACTCACCCATCAGAAAACATCTCATCTACACATGGGAAACTTGCACGTTGGAGCTGTGTCAAAGCCTCTGTTTAGGAGAACCCTTTAGGGCCCCAGGGCCACCGCTTCATTCCAAGGTCTCCATAGACACAAAAACATATTAGGACACATCCACAGGAGAGTCCATTTCAACTCAGCCTCCTCGGTTGTCCCCCACATCCAGCAGATCTAACCTGTCTTGTTGCTTGGAGACAATTGGAATGCGAGGTGGGCTACCCAGCCATCCATCCTTAGAACCCTGCTCAGAATCATTGGCCTGGACCCAAACAACAGGTCTCAATTGTTCTGCAGAAGACTCTCTGCAGTTTGGAGCTTCTCCCAACTCCCATCGTGGGAAAACTCCCATGGCCTCGTGATGGCCCCCCATTCATGAAGGGGCCATCAGGGACAGAAACTCCAACCTGAGCGATCGTCTGATCCTCGCCCTGACTTCAGATGCACGAGATCTCGATTCAGGTCTGTAGATTGTGCCTGCCATGGCCTCACCCAGAAACCTAAGCCTAGCTTGTGTTCTCAGACTTTGGTCGTCAGACTACTGGCCCACAAGCCCTCCAGTTTGGCAATCCAAATACAATGCAGCACCCTGCCCGCCCTCCAGAAGAAAAACATTGTCCTCTGGGGCTACCCAGTAATCCCAAATGAGGATCAACCTGCACCGACTTTGGCTGTACCCCAAATACATAGGCTGACCAGGGCGCTAATGCCCTTTCTGACACAGGCTGAGCCTGGACCCCTGGCCCCTCCCAGACAGCTGGCCGCACACTGAGCACATCGAGCCGCCGTGGATTTAGGTCCTCATCTCTACCCAACATCGGTTTTCAGGTTTCAGAACCTAGACCTTAACTCCAATCACTGCCCAGGTTTGAAGGTGATGCAGAAATCAGAACTCCTTCCCCATGGCAAGAAACTTTGTGGTTGGCATGTTGTCCAACGTTCAGTGTAGTTGAAACCAGTGTGGCCCATGAGGCCCCGCCCATGCTCGCCGGCCACATTGGTCACAAACGCACATTGTGACCCTCAGGCTCAGCCCAGTCCTCAAGTAAGGCCACTCAGTGGCTGGATGAAGAGATAGCATATTGGGCTTGCCTTGCCCCTAGGCCCCAATTTTTAACCATAGTTCGGGTTGTCCCTTCAGTCTTCCCCATGGCTTTGCTTTGGAATTCCTCTTTTGGTGGGACACCTGAGGAAACAAAACTGAAATGAGTCGTCCCATCCCACAGATTGACGAAAAGCAATTGGGAATCGGGCCAAATCCTCAGAGAGGAAGATTCGTCCATGGCCCATGAGGCCTCCCCGACATTCCACGGCCATCGCTGATACAAAATCCAGAGACAAAAGCCTGAGCAAGCACCTCAGACTCGCACTTTCTTCATTTCCTGAAGAGTTCTTCACATGGTTTGTAGATCGGGCCTGCCATACCTACGTCCCCAAACCTAAGCTGAGTTTGTGTTTTCAGACTTCTGTCCTCAAAGTCTTGGGCCACACACCCTCCAGGCTGGACCCCGGGAGGCACACATTAGGACTGGGACTACCAATCCATGGGAATTCTGCCCATTCCATGGTCCAAAATCATACAAATTAGGAGAAACCTCCAAAGTCCCTGAGGCCATCCCAATAGTGTAGGTCGCCCGGAAAAAAAAGTGCTCTCTGACACCAGCTGATAATCGACCTCCACTCATACCATAGATGGATGTCCCCAGAGAAGAAGATTGAACCAGAAAGGACCGTAGGCCATAATAGGATCCATTGATTTGGGTTACAGCCATGTGTCCTCAAAAGCCTGATTCCAATACGAGCATAGGTGTTTTCCTGAGGCACCCATCAGAACTCATCTCGTCTCCACAAGGAAACCTGTGCATGGGAGCCATGTCCAAAGCTTAGGAGAGTACTTCAGGGTCCCGGTGCCACCGCCCCATTCCAAGGCCCTCATGGACACAAAAACACATTAGGACCCATCCTCAGGAAAGTCCATTTCAACTCAGCCATCCCGGTTGCTCCGGCAGAGCCATCAGATCTAAACTGTGTTGTTGCTAGGAGACAATTGGAATGCGAGGCGGGCTTCCCAGGCATCCATCCGCGAATGGTGCTCTGGAGTCATTCCATATGGGATGTCCTGGAGCTGTCCAACAGGTCTCAATTGTCCCGCAGAAGGAATCCTTGAAGGGGGCATCCCACAACTCCCAACGTGGGAAAACCTCAATGGCCCCGAGATTCCGCTCCCTTCATGAAGCGCCCGTCATGCACAGAAACTCCAACCTGAGCCAACGTCTGATCCTTGCCCTGACTTCAGATGCATGAGATATTGGTTCAGATCTGCAGGGGGTACCTTCCGTGCCCTCACCCTGAAACCCAAGTCTAGCTTGTCTTCTCAGACTTCCGTCCTCACACTCCTGGCCCCGAAGCCCTCTAGTTTGTCAATTCCGGACCCACAATGCAGCACTCTGCCTGCCCTCTAGAAAAAAAAATTATTGCCTCATGAGCTGCCCAGGCACCTTAAATGAGGATAAACCTACACAGCACTCGACGTTACCCAAATTATATAGTCTAACCTGGGCACTAATGCACTGTCGAACACAACCTGAGCCCGGACCTCCTGACCAACACCCAGACAGCTGACCGCACGCTGAGCACATCAGACCCGCCATGGCCTTAGGTCATCATCTCTTCCCTACCTCCGTTTTCAGGCTTCAGAACCGAGACCTTATCTCCAATCACTGCCCAGGGGTGAGTGTGATGCAGAAATCAGAACTCCTCCTTACCCATGGCAAGAACCCTTGTGGTTGGCACGTTGTCCAACGTTCAGTGTAGGAGAAACCAGCATTCACACTGAGGCCCCGCCCCTTCTTGCGTGCGATGAGGGCATACATACGCATTGTGACCCTCAGCATGAGTCCTGTCCTCTAGTAAGTCCACTCAGTGGCTGGACCATTAGATGTCATAATGGGCTTGACATGTCCCTAGACCCCAATTTTTAACCAGATTTCTGACTGTCCAGTCGCCCCTCCCCAGGGCTCTACTCTGGAATCCCTCATTTGGTGGGACACCTGAGGTTAAAAAAGAAAACAACAACAACAACAACAACAACAACAACAACAACAACAAAAACGGACTTCTTCCAGCCCAGAGATTGACCCCAAACTCTTTGGACGGGGCCAAACCACCAGAGAGTAAGACTCGTCCATTTCCCATGAAGTCACCCAGAAATTCCACGACCATGAGTGACACGATATCCAGAGACAAAAACTTGAGCAGGAGCCTCACACTCGCCCTTTTTTCAAATTCCGAAGAGTTCTCCTCATGGTCTGTAGGTCAGTCCTGCCATACCTATGACCCGAAACATAAGCCGAGTTTGTGTTTTCAGACAACTGTCCAAACAGCCCTGGCCTACACAACCTACAGGCTCAGGCCCCTGGAGCCAAACATGAGGACTATACTTGCCCTCTCCAAGAAAATTGTGTGTGCACATTCCAATGGCCACAACGCTTCTAATAGGATAAACCTCCAAAGTCCTTGATCCATCCCAATAGTGGTGGCTTCCCAGGAGAAACAGGGGCAATCGGAGCCCAACTGAGCACCTACCTGCACTCAGACCCATAGACAGATGTTTCCAGAGGTAAAAAGGAAAGAACAGGCCCCTAGGTACTCTTCAGATCCATTTCTTTGGTTTCCAGGCATCTCTCCTCAGAGGCCTGGATTTCAAAACAGCATATAGCTGTTTCTTGACTCACCCATTAGAAAACATCTCATCTACACATGGGAAACTTGTACGTTGGCGCTGTGTCAAAGCCTCTGTTTTGGAGAACCCTTTAGGGCCCCAGTGCCACCGCTTCATTCCAAGGTCTCCATAGACACAAAAGCACATTAGGACCCATCCCCAGGGATGTCCATTTCAACTCAGCGTCCTCAGTTGCTCCCCACAGATCCAGGAGATCTAACCTGTCTTGTTGCTAGGAGACAATTGGAATGCGAGGTGAGCTTCCCAGCAATCCATCCTTAGAACCCTGCTCAGAATCATTGGCCTGGAACCAAACAAAAGGTCTCAATTGTTCTGCAGAAGACTCTCTGCAGTTTGGAGCTTCTCACAACTCCCATCGTGGGAAAACCCCCATGGCCTCGTGATGCCCCCCCATTCATGAAGGGGCCATCAGGGACAGAAACTCCAACCTGAGCGATCGTCTGATCCTCGCCCTGACTTCAGATGCACGAGATCTCGATTCAGGTCTGTAGATTGTGCCTGCCATGGCCTCACCCAGAAACCTAAGCCTAGCTTGTGTTCTCAGACTTTGATCGTCAGAGTACTGGCCACAAGCCTTCCAGTTTGACAATCCAGAACTAGAATGCAGCACCCTTCCCGCCCTCCAGAAGAAAAAACATTGTCCTCTGGGGCTACCCAGTAACCCCAAATGAGGATCAACCTGCACCGACTTTGGCTGTACCCCAAATACATAGGCTGACCAGGGCGCTAATGCCCTATGTGACACAGGCTGAGCTTGGACCCCTTGCCCCTCCCAGACAGCTGGCCGCACACTGAGCACATCGAGCCGCCTTGGCCTTAGGTCGTCATCTCTTCCCAACCTCGGTTTTCAGGTCTCAGAACCTAGACCTTATCTCCAATCACTGCCCAGGGTTGAAGGTGATGCAGAAATCAGAACTCCTTCCCCATGGCAAGAAACCTTGTGGTTGGCATGTTGTCCAACGTTCAGTGTAGTTGAAACCAGTGTGGCCCATGAGGCCCCGCCCATGCTCGCCGGCCACATTGGTCACAAACGCACATTGTGACCCTCAGGCTGAGCCTATTCCTCAAGTAAGGCCACTCAGTGGCTGGATGAAGAGATAGCATATTGGGCTTGCCATGCCCCTAGGCCCCAATTTTTAACCATAGTTCGAATTGTCCCTTCAGTCTTCCCCATGGCTTTGCTTTGGAATTCCTCTTTTGGTGGGACACCTGAGGTAACAAAACTGAAATGAGTCGTTCCATTCCACAGATTGACGAAAAGCAATTGGGAATCGGGCCAAATCCTCAGAGAGGAAGATTCGTCCATGTCCCATGAGGCCTCCCCGACATTCCACGGCCATCGCTGATACAAAATCCAGAGACAAAAGCCTGAGCAAGCGCCTCAGACTCGCACTTTCTTCATATCCTGAAGAGTTCTTCTCATGGTTTGTAGATCGGGCCTGCCATACCCACTTCCCCTAACCTAAGCTGAGTTTGTGTTTTCAGATTTCTGTCCTCAAAGTCTTAGGCCACACACCCTCCCGGCTGGGCCCCTGGAGACACACATTAGGACTAGGACTACCAATCCATGGGAATTCTGCCCATTCTATGGTCCAAAATCATACAAATTAGGAGAAACCTCCAAGGTCCCTGAGGCCATCCCAATAGTGTAGGTCGCCCGGAAAAAAAAGGGCTCTCTGAAACCAGCTGATAATCGACCTCCACTCATACCATAGATGGATGTCCCCCGAGAAGATGATTGAACCAGAAAGGACCCTAGGCCATAATAGGATCCATTGCTTTGGGTTACAGGCATGTGTCCTCAAAAGCCTGATTCCAATACGAGCATAGGGGTTTTCCTGAGGCACCCTTCAGAACTCATCTCGTCTCCACAAGGAAACCTGTGCATGGGAGCCATGTCCAAAGCTTAGGAGAGTACTTCAGGGTCCCGGTGCCACCGCCCCATTCCAAGGCCCTCATGGACACAAAAACACATTAGGACCCATCCTCAGGAAAGTCCATTTCAATTCAGCCACCCCGGTTGCTCCGGCAGAGCCATCAGATCTAAACTGTATTGTTGCTAGGAGACAATTGGAATGCGAGGCGGGCTTCCCAGGCATCCATCCATGAACGGTGCTCTGGAGTCATTCCATATGGGATGTCCTGGAGCTGTCCAACAGGTCTCAATTGTCCCGCAGAAGGAATCCTTGAAGGGGGCTTCTCACAACTCCCAACGTGGGAAAACCTCAATGGCCCCGAGATTCCGCTCCCTTCATGAAGCGGCCGTCATGCACAGAAACTCCAACCTGAGCCAACGTCTGATCCTCGCCCTGACTTCAGATGCATGAGATATTGTTTCAGATCTGCAGGGGGTACCTGCCGTGCCCTCACCCTGAAACCCAAGTCTAGCTTGTCTTCTCAGACTTCCGTCCTCACACTCCTGGCCCCGAAGCCCTCTAGTTTTTCAATTCCGGACCCACAATGCAGCACTCTGCCTGCCCTCTAGAAAAAAAATTATTGCCTCATGAGCTGCCCAGGCACCTTAAATGAGGATAAACCTACACAGCACTCGACGTTACCCAAATTATATAGTCTAACCTGGGCACTAATGCACTGTCGAAAACAACCTGAGCCCGGACCGCCTGACCAACACCCAGAAAGCTGACCGCACACTGAGCACATAAAACCCGCCATGGCCTTAGGTCATCATCTCTTCCCTACATCCGTTTTCAGGCTTCAAAACCGAGACCTTATCTCCAATCACTGCCCAGGGGTGAGTGTGAAGCAGATATCAGAACTCCTTCTTACCCATGGCAAGAACCCTTGTGGTTGGCACGTTGTCCAACGTTCAGTGTAGGAGAAACCAGCATTCACCCTGAGGCCCCGCCCATTCTTGCCTGCGAAGAGGGCATACATACGCATTGTGACCCTCAGCATGAGTCCTGTCCTCTAGTAAGTCCTCTCAGTGGCTGGACCATTAGATGTTATAATGGGCTTGACATGTCCCTAGGCCCCAATTTTTAACCAGATTTCTGATTGTCCAGTCTCCCCTCCCCAGGGCTCTACTCTGGAATCCCTCATTTTGTGGGACACCTGAGGTTAAAAGAAAACAACAACAACAACAACAACAAAAAAAAACGGACTTCTTCCAGCCCATATATTGACCCCAAACTCTTTGGACGGGGCCAAACCACCAGAGAGTAAGATTCGTCCATTTCCCATGAAGTCACCCAGAAATTCCACGACCATGAGTGACACGATATCCAGAGACAAAAACTTGAGCAGGAGCCTCACACTCGCCCTTTTTTCAAATTCCGAAGAGTTCTCCTCATGGTCTGTAGGTCAGTCCTGCCGTACCTATGACCCGAAACATAAGCCGAGTTTGTGTTTTCAGACAACTGTCCAAACAGCCCTGGCCTACACAACCTACAGCCTCAGACCCCTGGACCCAAACCTGACGACTATACTTGCCCTCTCCAAGGGAATTGTGTGTGCCCATTCCAATGGCCACAACCCTTCAAATAGGATAAACCTCCAAAGTCCCTGATCCATCTCAATAGTGGTGGCTTCCCAGGAAAAACAGGGGCAATCTGAGCCCAACTGAGCACCTACCTGCACTCACACCCATAGACAGATATCTCCAGAGGTAAAAAGTAAAGACAGGCCCCTAGGAACTTATCAGATCCATTGCTTTGGTTTCCCGGCATCTCTCCTCAGAGGCCTGGATTTCAAAACAGCATATAGCTGTTTCTTGACTCACCCATCAGAAAACATCTCATCTACACATGGGAAACTTGCACGTTGGAGCTGTGTCAAAGCCTCTGTTTAGGAGATCTCTTTAGGGCCCCAGTGCCACCGCTTCATTCCAAGGTCTCCATAGACACAAAAGCACATTAGGACCCATCCCCAGGGGTGTCCATTTCAACTCAGCGTCCTCTGTTGCTCCCCACAGATCCAGGAGATCTATCCTGTCTTGTTGCTAGGAGACAATTGGAATTCAAGGTGGGCTACCCAGCCATCCATCCTTAGAACCCTACTCAGAATCATTGGCCTGGACCCATACAACAGGTCTCAATTGTTCTGCAGAAGACTCTCTGCAGTTTGGAGCTTCTCACAACTCCCATCGTGGGAAAACCCCCATGGCCTCGTGATGCCCCCCCATTCATGAAGAGGCCATCAGGGACAGAAACTCCAACATGAGCGATCGTCTGATCCTCGCCCTGACTTCAGATGCACGAGATCTCGATTCAGGTCTGTAGATTGTGCCTGCCATGTCCTCACCGAGAAACCTAAGCCTAGCTTGTGTTCTCAAACTTTGGTCGTCAGATTACTGGCTCACAAGCCCTCCATTTTGACAATCCAGATCTAAAATGCAGCACCCTTCCCTCCCTCCAGAAGAAAAAACATTGTCCTCTGGGGCTACCCAGTAACCCCAAATGAGGATCAACCTGCACCGACTTTGGCTGTACCCCAAATACATAGGCTGACCAGGGCGCTAATGCCCTTTCTGACACAGGCTGAGCCTGGACCCCTTGCCCCTCCCAGGCAGCTGGCCGCACACTGAGCACATCGAGCCGCCTTGGCCTTAGGTCGTAATCTCTTCCCAACCTCGGTTTTCAGGTTTCAGAACTTAGACCTTATCTCCAATCACTGCCCAGGGTTGAAGGTGATGCAGAAATCAGAACTCCTTCCCCATGGCAAGAAACCTTGTGGTTGGCATGTTGTCCAACGTTCAGTGTAGTTGAAACCAGTGTGGCCCATGAGGCCCCGCCAATGCTCGCCGGCCACATTGGTCACAAACGCACATTGTGACCCTCAGGCTCAGCCCAGTCCTCAAGTAAGGCCACTCAGTGGCTGGATGAAGAGATAGCATATTGGGCTTGCTTTGGCCCTAGGCCCCAATTTTTAACCATAGTTCGGGTTGTCCCTTCAGTCTTCCCCATGGCTTTGCTTTGGAATTCCTCTTTTGGTGGGACACCTGAGGTAACAAAACTGACTTGAGTCGTCCCATCCCACAGATTGACGAAAAGCAATTGGGAATCGGGCCAAATCCTCAGAGAGGAAGATTCGTCCATGTCCCATGAGGCCTCCCCGACATTCCACGTCCATCGCTGATACAAAATCCAGAGACAAAAGCCTGAGCAAGCGCCTCAGACTCGCACTTTCTTCATATCCTGAAGATTTCTTCTCATGGTTTGTAGATCGGGCCTGCTATACCTACGTCCCCAAACCTAAGCTGAGTTTGTGTTTTCAGACTTCTGTCCTCAAAGTCTTAGGCCACACATCCTCCCGGCTGGGCCCCTGGAGACACACATTAGGACTAGGACTACCAATCCATGGGAATTCTGCCCATTCCATGGTCCAAAATCATACAAATTAGGAGAAACCTCCAATGTCCCTGAGGCCATCCCAATAGTGTAGGTCGCCCGGAACAAACAAGGGCTGTCTGACACCAGCTGATAATCGACCTCCACTCATACCATAGATGGATGTCCCCAGAGAAGAAGATTGAACCAGAAAGGACCCTAGGCCATAATAGGATCCATTGCTTTGGGTTACAGGCATGTGTCCTCAAAAGCCTGATTCCAATACGAGCATAGGGGTTTTCCTGAGGCACCCATCAGAACTCATCTCGTCTCCACAAGGAAACCTGTGCATGGGAGCCATGTCCAAAGCTTAGGAGAGTACTTCAGGGTCCCGGTGCCACCGCACCATTCCAAGGCCCTCATGGACACAAAAACACATTAGGACCCATCCTCAGGAAAGTCCATTTCAACTCAGCCACCCCGGATGCTCCGGCAGAGCCATCAGATCTAAACTGTCTTGTTGCTAGGAGACAATTGGAATGCGAGGCGGGCTTCCCAGGCATCCATCCGCGAACGGTGCTCTGGAGTCATTCCATAAGGGATGTCCTGGAGCTGTCCAACAGTTCTCAATTGTCCCGCAGAAGGAATCCTTGAAGGGGGCATCTCACAGCTCCCAACGTGGTAAAACCTCAATGGCCCCGAGATTCCGCTCCCTTCATGAAGCGGCCGTCATGCACAGAAACTCCAACCTGAGCCAACGTCTGATCCTCGCCCTGACTTCAGATGCATGAGATATTGTTTCAGATCTGCAGGGGGTACCTGCCGTGCCCTCACCCTGAAACCCAAGTCTAGCTTGTCTTCTCAGACTTCCGTCCTCACACTCCTGGCCTAGAAGCCCTCTAGTTTTTCAATTCCGGACCCACAATGCAGCACTCTGCCTGCCCTCTAGAAAAAAAATTATTGCCTCATGAGCTGCCCAGGCACCTTAAATGAGGATAAACCTACACAGCACTCGACGTTACCCAAATTATATAGTCTAACCTGGGCACTAATGCACTGTCGAAAACAACCTGAGCCCGGACCGCCTGACCAACACCCAGAAAGCTGACCGCACACTGAGCACATAAAACCCGCCATGGCCTTAGGTCATCATCTCTTCCCTACCTCCGTTTTCAGGCTTCAAAACCGAGACCTTATCTCCAATCACTGTCCAGGGGTGAGTGTGAAGCAGATATCAGAACTCCTTCTTACCCATGGCAAGAACCCTTGTGGTTGGCACGTTGTCCAACGTTCAGTGTAGGAGAAACCAGCATTCACCCTGAGGCCCCGCCCATTCTTGCCTGCGAAGAGGGCATACATACGCATTGTGACCCTCAGCATGAGTCCTGTCCTCTAGTAAGTCCTCTCAGTGGCTGGACCATTAGATGTTATAATGGGCTTGACATGTCCCTAGGCCCCAATTTTTAACCAGATTTCTGATTGTCCAGTCTCCCCTCCCCAGGGCTCTACTCTGGAATCCCTCATTTTGTGGGACACCTGAGGTTAAAAAAGAAAACAACAACAACAACAAAAAAAAAACGGACTTCTTCCAGCCCATAATTGACCCCAAACTCTTTGGACGGGGCCAAACCACCAGAGAGTAAGACTCGTCCATTTCCCTTGAAGTCACCCAGAAATTCCACGACCATGAGTGACACGATATCCAGAGACAAAAACTTGAGCAGGAGCCTCACACTCGCCCTTTTTTCAAATCGAAGAGTTCTCCTCATGGTCTGTAGGTCAGTCCTGCCATACCTATGACCCCAAACATAAGCCGAGTTTGTGTTTTCAGACAACTGTCCAAACAGCCCTGGCCTACACAACCTACAGGCTCAGGCCCCTGGAGCCAAACCTGAGGACTATACTTGCCCTCTCCAAGGGAATTGTGTGTGCCCATTCCAATGGCCACAACCCTTCTAATAGGATAAACCTCCATAGTCCCTGATCCATCTCAATAGTGTTGGCTTCCCAGGAAAAACAGGGGCAATCGGAGCCCAACTGAGCACCTACCTGCACTCAGAACCATAGACAGATGTCTCCAGAGGTAAAAAGGAAAGAACAGGCCCCAGGGCACTAATCAGATCCATTGCTTTGGTTTCCCGGCATCTCTCCTCAGACGCCTAGATTTCAAAACAGCATATAGCTGTTTCTTGACTCACCCATCAGAAAACATCTCATCTACACATGGGAAACTTGCACGTTGGAGCTGTGTCAAAGCCTCTGTTTAGGAGAACCCTTTAGAGCCCCAGTGCCACCGCTTCATTCCAAGGTCTCCATAGACACAAAAGCACATTAGGACCCATCCCCAGGGGTGTCCATTTCAACTCAGCGTCCTCTGTTGCTCCCCACAGATCCAGGAGATCTATCCTGTCTTGTTGCTAGGAGACAATTGGAATGCAAGGTGGGCTACCCAGCCATCCATCCTTAGAACCCTGCTCAGAATCATTGGCCTGGACCCATACAACAGGTCTCAATTGTTCTGCAGAAGACTCTCTGCAGTTTGGAGCTTCTCACAACTCCCATCGTGGGAAAACCCCCATGGCCTCGTGATGCCCCCCCATTCATGAAGAGGCCATCAGGGACAGAAACTCCAACCTGAGCGATCGTCTGATCCTCGCCCTGACTTCAGATACACGAGATCTCGATTCAGGTCTGTATATTGTGCCTGCCATGGCCTCACCCAGAAACCTAAGCCTAGCTTGTGTTCTCAGACTTTGGTCGTCAGACTACTGGCCCACAAGCCCTCCAGTTTGGCAATCCAGATCTAAAATGCAGCACCCTTCCCGCCCTCCAGAAGAAAAAACATTGTCCTCTGGGGCTACCCAGTAACCCCAAATGAGGATCAACCTGCACCGACTTTGGCTGTACCCCAAATACATAGGCTGACCAGGGCGCTAATGCCCTTTCTGACACAGGCTGAGCCTGGACCCCTTGCCCCTCCCAGACAGCTGGCCGCACACTGAGCACATCCAGCCGCCTTGGCCTTAGGTCGTAATCTCTTCCCAACCTCGGTTTTCAGGTTTCAGAACTTAGACCTTATCTCCAATCACTGCCCAGGGTTGAAGGTGATGCAGAAATCAGAACTCCTTCCCCATGGCAAGAAACCTTGTGGTTGGCATGTTGTCCAACGTTCAGTCTAGTTGAAACCAGTGTGGCCCATGAAGCCCCGCCCATGCTCGCCGGCCACATTGGTCACAAACGCACATTGTGACCCTCAGGCTGAGCCAGGTCCTCAAGTAAGGCCACTCAGTGGCTGGATGAAGAGATAGCATATTGGGCTTGCCATTCCCCTAGGCCCCAATTTTTAACCATAGTTCGGGTTGTCCCTTCAGTCTTCCCCACGGCTTTACTTTGGAATTCCTCTTTTGGTGGGACACCTGAGGTAACAAAACTGAAATGAGTCGTCCCATCCCACAGATTGACGAAAAGCAATTGGGAATCGGGCCAAATCCTCAGAGAGGAAGATTCGTCCATGGCCCATGAGGCCTCCCCGACATTCCACGGCCATCGCTGATACAAAATCCAGAGACAAAAGCCTGAGCAAGCGTCTTAGACTCGCACTTTCTTCATATCCTGAAGAGTTCTTCTCATGGTTTGTAGATCGGGCCTGCCATACCTACGTCCCCAAACCTAAGCTGAGTTTGTGTTTTCAGACTTCTGTCCTCAAAGTCTTAGGCCACACACCCTCCCGGCTGGGCCCCTGGAGACACACATTAGGACTAGGACTACCAATCCATGGGAATTCTGCCCATTCTATGGTCCAAAATCATACAAATTAGGAGAAACCTCCAAAGTCCCTGAGGCCATCCCAATAGTATAGGTCGCCCGGAACAAACAAGGGCTGTCTGACACCAGCTGATAATCGACCTCCACTCATACCATAGATGGATGTGCCCAGAGAAGAAGATTGAACCAGAAAGGACCCTAGGCCATAATAGGATCCATTGCTTTGGGTTACAGGCATGTGTCCTCAAAAGCCTGATTCCAATACGAGCATAGGGGTTTTCCTGAGGCACCCATCAGAACTCATCTCGTCTCCACAAGGAAACCTGTGCATGGGAGCCATGTCCAAAGCTTAGGAGAGTACTTCAGGGTCCCGGTGCCAATGCCCCATTCCAAGGCCCTCATGGACACAAAAACACATTAGGACCCATCCTCAGGAAAGTCCATTTCAACTCAGCCACCCCGGTTGCTCCGGCAGAGCCATCAGATATAAACTGTCTTGTTGCTAGGAGACAATTGGAATGCGAGGCGGGCTTCCCAGGCATCCATCCGCGAACGGTGCCCTGGAGTCATTCCATAAGGGATGTCCTGGAGCTGTCCAACAGGTCTCAAATGTCCCGCAGAAGGAATCCTTGAAGGGGGCATCCCACAACTCCCAACGTGTGAAAACCTCAATGGCCCCGAGATTCCGCTCCCTTCATGAAGCGCCCGTCATGCACAGAATAGCCAACCTGAGCCAACGTCTGATCCTCGCCCTGACTTCAGATGCATGAGATATTGGTTCAGATCTGCAGGGGGTACCTGCCATGCCCTCACCCTGAAACACAAGTCTAACTTGTCTTCTCAGACTTCCGTCCTCACACTCCTAGCCCCGAAGCCCTCTAGTTTGTCAATTCCGGACCCACAATGCAGCACTCTGCCTGCCCTCTAGAAAAAAAATTATTGCCTCATGAGCTGCCCAGGCACCTTAAATGAGGATAAACCTACACAGCACTCGACGTTACCCAAATTATATAGTCTAACCTGGGCACTATTGCATTGTCGAACACAACCTGAGCCCGGACCGCCTGACCAACACCCCGAAAGCTGACCGCACACTGAGCACATAAAACCCGCCATGGCCTCAGGTCATCATCTCTTCCCTACCTCCGTTTTCAGGCTTCAGAACCGAGACCTTATCTCCAATCACTGCCCAGGGGTGAGTGTGATGCAGATATCAGAACTCCTCCTTACCCATGGCAAGAACGCTTGTGGTTGGCACGTTGTCCAACGTTCAGTGTAGGAGAAACAAGCATTCACCCTGGGGCCCCGCCCATTCTTGCGTGCGACGAGGGCATACATACGCATTGTGACCCTCAGCATGAGTCCTGTCCTCTAGTAAGTCCTCTCAGTGGCTGGACCATTAGATGTTATAATGGGCTTGACATGTCCCTAGGCCCCAATTTTTAACCAGATTTCTGATTGTCCATTCGCCCCTCCCCAGGGCTCTACTCTGGAATCCCTCATTTGGTGGGACACCTGAGGTTAAAAAAGAAAACAACAACAACAACAACAAAAAAAAAAAAAAACGGACTTCTTCCAGCCCATAATTTACCCCAAACTCTTTGGACGGGGCCAACCACCAGAGAGTAAGACTCGTCCATTTCCCATGAATTCACCCAGAAATTCCACGACCATGAGTGACACGATATCCAGAGACAAAAACTTGAGCAGGAGCCTCACACTTGCCCATTTTTCAAATTCCGAAGAGTTCTCCTCATGGTCTGTAGGTCAGTCCTGCCATACCTATGACCCGAAACATAAGCCGAGTTTGTGTTTTCAGACAACTGTCCAAACAGCCCTGGCCTACACAACCTACAGGCTCAGGCCCCTGGAGCCAAACCTGAGGACTGTACTTACCCTCTCCAAGGGAATTGTGTGTGCCCAATCCAATGGCCACAACCCTTCAAATAGGATAAACCTCCAAAGTCCCTGATCCATCTCAATAGTGTTGGCTTCCCAGGAAAAACAGGGGAAATCTGAGCCCAACTGCGCACCTACCTGCACTCAGACCCATAGACAGATGTCTCCAGAGGTAAAAAGGAAAGAACAGGCCCCTAGGCACTAATCAGATCCATTGCTTTGGTTTCCAGGCATCTCTCCTCAGAGGCCTGGATTTCAAAAGCAGCATATAGCTGTTTCTTGACTCACCCATCAGAAAACATCTCATCTACACATGGGAAACTTGCACGTTGGAGCTGTTTCAAAGCCTCTGTTTAGGAGAACCCTTTAGGGCCCCAGTGCCACCGCTTCATTCCAAGGTCTCCATAGACACAAAAGCACATTAGGACCCATCCCCAGGGGTGTCCATTTCAACTCAGCGTCCTCGTTTGCTCCCCACAGATCCAGGAGATCTATCCTGTCTTGTTGCTAGGATACAATTGGAATGCGAGGTGGGCTACCCAGCCATCCATCCTTAGAATCCTGCTCAGAATCATTGGCCTGGACCCAAACAACAGGTCTCAATTGTTCTGCAGAAGACTCTCTGCAGTTTGGAGCTTCTCACAACTCCCATCGTGGGAAAACCCCCATGGCCTCGTGATGCCCCCCCATTCATGAAGGGGCCATCAGGGACAGAAACTCCAACCTGAGCGATCGTCTGATCCTCGCCCTGACTTCAGATGCACGAGATCTCGATTCAGGTCTGTAGATTGTGCCTGCCATGGCCTCACCCAGAAACCTAAGCCTAGCTTGTGTTCTCAGACTTTGGTCGTCCGACTACTGGCCTACAAGCCGTCCATTTTGGCAATCCAGGAATACAATGCAGCACCCTGCCCGCCCTCCAGAAGAAAAACATTGTTCTCTGGGGTTACCCAGTAACCCCAAATGAGGATCAACCTGCACCGACTTTGGCTGTACCCCAAATACATAGGCTGACCAGGGCGCTAATGCCCTTTCTGACACAGGCTGAGCCTGGACCCCTGGCCCCTCCCAGACAGCTGGCCGCACACTGAGCACATCGAGCCGCCGTGGACTTAGGTCCTCATCTCTACCCAACCTCGGTTTTCAGGTTTCAGAACCTAGAACTTATCTCCAATCACTGCCCAGGGTTGAAGGTGATGCAGAAATCAGAACTCCTTCCCCATGGCAAGAAACCTTGTGGTTGGCATGTTGTCCAACGTTCAGTGTAGTTGAAACCAGTGTGGCCCATGAGGCCCCGCCCATGCTCGCCGGCCACATTGGTCACAAACGCACATTGTGACCCTCAGGCTGAGCCCAGTCCTCAAGTAAGGCCACTCAGTGGCTGGATGAAGAGATAGCATATTGGGCTTACCTTGCCCCTAGGCCCCAAGTTTTAACCAGAATTCGTGTTGTCCCTTCAGTCTTCCCCACGGCTTTGCTTTGGAATTCCTCTTTTGGTGGGACACCTGAGGAAACAAAACTGAAATGAGTCGTCCCATCCCACAGTTTGACGAAAAGCAATTGGGAATCGGGCCAAATCCTCAGAGAGGAAGATTCGTCCATGGCCCATGAGGCCTCCCCGACATTCCACAGCCATCGCTGATACAAAATCCAGAGACAAAAGCCTGAGCAAGCGCCTCAGACTCGCACTTTCTTCATATCCTGAAGAGTTCTTCAAATGGTTTGTAGATCAGGCCTGCCATACCTACGTCCCCAAACCTAAGCTGAGTTTGTGTTTTCAGACTTCTGTCCTCAAAGTCTTGGGCCACACACCCTCCAGGCTGGACCCCGGGAGACACACATTAGGACTGGGACTACCAATCCATGGGAATTCTGCCCATTCTATGGTCCAAAATCATACAAATTAGGAGAAACCTCCAAAGTCCCTGAGGCCATCGCAATAGTGTAGGTCGCCCGGAAAAAAAGGTGCTCTCTGACACCAGCTGATAATCGACCTCCACTCATACCATAGATGGATCTCCCCAGAGAAGAATATTGAACCAGAAAGGACCGTAGGCCATAATAGGATCCATTGATTTGGGTTACAGGCATGTGTCCTCAAAAGCCTGATTCCAATACGAGCATAGGGGTTTTCCTGAGGCACCCATCAGAACTCATCTCGTCTCCACAAGGAAACCTGTGCATGGGAGCCATGTCCAAAGCTTAGGAGAGTACTTCAGGGTCCCGGTGCCACCGCACCATTCCAAGGCCCTCATGGACACAAAAACACATTAGGACCCATCCTCAGGAAAGTCCATTTCAACTCAGCCACCCCGGTTGCTCCGGCAGAGCCATCAGATCTAAACTGTCTTGTTGCTAGGAGACAATTGGAATGCGAGGCGGGCTTCCCAGGCATCCATCCGCGAACGGTGCTCTGGAGTCATTCCATATGGGATGTCCTGGAGCTGTCCAACAGGTCTCAATTGACCCGCAGAAGGAATCCTTGAAGGGGGCATCCCACACCTCCCAACGTGGGAAAACCTCAATGGCCCCGAGATCCCGCTCCCTTCATGAAGCGGCCGTCATGCACAGAATAGCCAACCTGAGCCAACGTCTGATCCTCGCCCTGACTTCAGATGCATGAGATATTGGTTCAGATCTGCAGGGGGTACCTTCCGTGCCCTCACCCTGAAACCCAAGTCTAGCTTGTCTTCTCAGACTTCCGTCCTCACACTCCTGGCCCCGAAGCCCTCTAGTTTGTCAATTCCGGACCCACAATGCAGCACTCTGCCTGCCCTCTAGAAAAAAAAATTATTGCCTCATGAGCTGCCCAGGCACCTTAAATGAGGATAAACCTAACAGCACTCGACGTTACCCAAATTATATAGTCTAACCTGGGCACTAATGCACTGTCGAACACAACCTGAGCCCTGACCTCCTGACCAACACTAAGAAAGCTGACCGCACACTGAGCACATAAAACCCGCCATGGTCTTACGTCATCATCTCTTCCCTACCTCCGTTTTCAGGCTTCAGAACCGAGACCTTATCTCCAATCACTGCCCAGGGGTGAGTATGATGCAGAAATCAGAACTCCTCCTTACCCATGGCAAGAACCCTTGTGGTTGGCACGTTGTCCAACGTTCAGTGTAGGAGAAACCAGCATTCACACTGAGGCCCCGCCCCTTCTTGCGTGCGATGAGGGCATACATACGCATTGTGACCCTCAGCATGAGTCCTGTCCTCTAGTAAGTCCTCTCAGTGGTTGGACCATTAGATGTCATAATGGGCTTGACATGTCCCTAGGACCCAATTTTTAAGCAGATTTCTGCTGTCCAGTTGCCCCTCCCCAGGGCTCTACACTGGAATCCCTCTTTTGGTGGGACACCTGAGGTTAAAAAAGAAAACAACCACAACAACAACAAAAAAAAAACGGACTTCTTCCAGCCAATAGATTGACCCCAAACTCTTTGGACGGGGCCAAACCACCAGAGAGTAAGACTCGTCCATTTCCCTTGAAGTCACCCAGAAATTCCACGACCATGAGTGACACGATATCCAGAGACAAAAACTTGAGCAGGAGCCTCACACTCGCCCTTTTTTCGAATTCCGAAGTGTTCTCCTCATGGTCTGTAGGTCAGTCATGCCATACCTATGACCCGAAACATAAGCCGAGTTTGTGTTTTCAGACAACTGTCCAAACAGCCCTGGCCTACACAACCTACAGGCTCAGGCCCCTGGAGCCAACCCTGAGGACTATACTTGCCCTCTCCAAGGGAATTGTGTGTGCCCATTCCAAAGGCCACAACGCTTCTAATAGGATAAACCTCCAAAGTCCTTGATCCATCTCAATAGTGGTGGCTTCCCAGGAAAAACAGGGGCAATCTGAGCCCAACTGAGCACCTACCTGCACTCAGACCCATAGACAGATGTCTCCAGGGGTAAAAATGAAAGAACAGGCCCCTAGGCACTAATCAGATCTATTTCTTTGGTTTCCAGGCATCTCTCCTCAGAGGCTTGGATTTCAAAACAGCATCTAGCTGTTTCTTGACTCACCCATCAGAAAACATCTCATCTACACATGGGAAACTTGCACGTTGGAGCTGTGTCAAAGCCTCTGTTTAGGAGAACCCTTTAGGGCCCCAGTGCCACCGCTTCATTCCAAGGTCTCCATAGACACAAAAGCACATTAGGACCCATCCCCAGAGGTGTCCATTTCAACTCAGCGTCCTCAGTTGCTTTCCACAGATCCAGGAGATCTAACCTATCTTGTTGCTAGGAGACAATTGGAATGCGAGGTGGGCTTCCCAGCCATCCATTCTTACAACCCTGATCAGAATCATTGGCCTGGACCCAAACAAAAGGTCTCAATTGTTCTGCAGAAGACTCTCTGCAGTTTGGAGCTTCTCACAACTCCCATCGTGGGAAAACCCCCATGGCCTCGTGATGCCCCCCCATTCATGAAGGGGCCATCAGGGACAGAAACTCCAACCTGAGTGATCGTCTGATCCTCGCCCTGACTTCAGATGCACGAGAACTCGATTCAGGTCTGTAGATTGTGCCTGCCATGGCCTCACCGAGAAACCTAAGCCTAGCTTGTGTTCTCAGACTTTGGTCGTCAGACTACTGGCCCACAAGCCGTCCAGTTTGGCAATCCAGAACTACAATGCAGCACCCTGCCCGCCCTCCAGAAGAAAAACATTGTCCTCTGGGGCTACCCAGTAACCCCAAATGAGGATCAACCTGCACCGACTTTGGCTGTACCCCTAATACATAGGCTGACCAGGGCGCTAATGCCCTTTCTGACACAGGCTGAGCCTGGACCCCTGGCCCCTCCCAGACAGCTGGCCACACAGTGAGCACATCGAGCCGCCGTGGTCTTAGGTCCTCATCTTTACCCAACCTCGGTTTTCAGGTTTCAGAACCTAGACCTTATCTCCAATCACTGCCCAGGGTTGAAGGTGATGCAGAAATCAGAACTCCTTCCCCATGGCAAGAAACCTTGTGGTTGGCATGTTGTCCAACGTTCAGTGTAGTTGAAACCAGTGTGGCCCATGAGGCCCCGCCCATGCTCGCCGGCCACATTGGTCACAAACGCACATTGTGACCCTCAGGCTGAGCCCAGTCCTCAAGTAAGGCCACTCAGTGGCTGGATGAAGAATTAGCATATTGGGCTTGCCTTGCCCCTAGGCACCAAGTTTTAACCATAGTTCGGGTTGTCCCTTCAGTCTTCCCCACGGCTTTGCTTTGGAATTCCTCTTTTGGTGGGACACCTGAGGTAACAAAACTGAAATGAGTCATCCCATCACACAGATTGACGAAAAGCAATTGGGAATCGGGCCAAATCCTCAGAGAGGAAGATTCGTCCATGGCCCATGAGGCCTCCCCGACATTCCACGGCCATCGCTGATACAAAATCCAGAGACAAAAGCCTGAGCAAGCGCCTCAGACTCGCACTTTCTTCATATCCTGAAGAGTTCTTCTCATGGTTTGTAGATCGGGCATGCCATACCTACGTCCCCAAACCTAAGCTGAGTTTGTGTTTTCAGACTTCTGTCCTCAAAGTCTTGGGCCACACACCCTCCAGGCTGGACCCCGGGAGACACACATTAGGACTGGGACTACCATCCATGGGAATTCTGCCCATTCCATGGTCCAAAATCATACAAATTAGGAGAAACCTCCAAAGTCCCTGAGGCCATCCCAATAGTGTAGGTCGCCCGGAAAAAAAAGTGCTCTCTGACACCAGCTGATAATCGACCTCCACTCATACCATAGATGGATGTCCCCAGAGAAGAAGATTGAACCAGAAAGGACCGTAGGCCATAATAGGATCCATTGATTTGGGTTACAGGCATGTGTCCTCAAAAGCCTGATTCCAATACGAGCATAGGGGTTTTCCTGAGGCACCCATCAGAACTCATCTCGTCTCCACAAGGAAACCTGTGCATGGGAGCCATGTCCAAAGCTTAGGAGAGTACTTCAGGGTCCCGGTGCCACCGCCCCATTCCAAGGCCCTCATGGACACAAAAACACATTAGGACCCATCCTCAGGAAAGTCCATTTCAACTCAGCCACCCCGGTTGCTCCGGCAGAGCCATCAGATCTAAACTGTCTTGTTGCTAGGAGACAATTGGAATGCGTGGCGGGCTTCCCAGGCATCCATCCGCGAACGGTGCTCTGGAGTCATTCCATATGGGATGTCCTGGAGCTGTCCAACAGGTCTCAATTGTCCCGCAGAAGGAATCCTTGAAGGGGGCATCCCACAATTCCCAACGTGGGAAAACCTCACTGGCCCCGAGATTCCGCTCCCTTCATGAAGCGGCCGTCATTCACAGAATAGCCAACCTGAGCCAACGTCTGATCCTCGCCCTGACTTCAGATGCATGAGATATTGGTTCAGATCTGCAGGGGTTACCTTCCGTGCCCTCACCCTGAAACCCAAGTCTAGCTTGTCTTCTCAGACTTCCGTCCTCACACTCCTGGCCCCGAAGCCCTCTAGTTTGTCAATTCCGGACCCACAATGCAGCACTCTGCCTGCCCTCTAGAAAAAAAATTATTGCCTCATGAGCTGCCCAGGCACCTTAAATGAGGATAAACCTACACAGCACTCGACGTTACCCAAATTATATAGTCTAACCTGGGCACTAATGCACTGTCGAACACAACCTGAGCCCGGACCGCCTGACCAACACCCCGAAAGCTGACCGTACACAGAGCACATAAAACCCGCCATGGCCTTAGGTCATCATCTCTTTCCTACCTCCGTTTTCAGGCTTCAGAACCGAGACCTTATCTCCAATCACTGCCCAGGGGTGAGTGTGATGCAGAAATCAGAACTCCTCCTTACCAATGGCAAGACCCTTGTGGTTGGCACATTGTCCAACGTTCAGTGTAGGAGAAACCAGCATTCACCCTGAGGCCCCGCCCATTCTTGTGTGCGATGAGGGCATACATACGCATTGTGACCCTCAGCATGAGTCCTGTTCTCTAGTAAGTCCTCTCAGTGGCTGGACCATTAGATGTCATAATGGGCTTGACATGTCCCTAGGCCCCAATTTTTAACCAGATTTCTGATTGTCCAGTCGCCCCTCCCCAGGGCTCTACTCTGGAATCCCTCATTTGGTGGGACACCTGAGGTTAAAAAAGAAAAAAAAAAAAAAAAAAACGGACTTCTTCCAGCCCACAGATTGACCCTAAACTCTTTGGACGGGGCCAAACTGCCAGAGAGTAAGACTCGTCCATTTCCCATGAAGTCACCCAGAAATTCCACGACCATGTGTGACACGATATCCAGAGACAAAAACGTGAGCAGGAGCCTCACACTCGCCCTTCTTTCAAATCCCGAAGAGTTCTCCTCATGGTCTGTAGGTCAGTCCTGCTATACCTATGACCCGAAACATAAGCCGAGTTTGTGTTTTCAGACAACTATCCAAACAGCCCTGGCCTACCCAACCTACAGGCTCAGGCCCCTTGGACCCAAACCTGAGAACTGTACTTGCCCTCTCTAAGGGAATTGTGTGTGCCCATTCCAATGGCCACAACCCTTCTAATAGGATAAACCTCCAAAGTCCATGATCCATCTCAATAGTGGTGTCTTCCCAGGAAAAACAGGGGCAATCTGAGCCCAACTGAGCACCTACCTGCACTCAGACCCATAGACAGTTGTCCCCAGAGGTAAAAAGGAAAGAACAGGCCCCTAGGCACTAATCAGATCCATTGCTTTGGTTTCCAGGCATCTCTCCTGAGAGGCCTGGATTTCAAAACAGCATCTAGCTGTTTCTTGACTCACCCATCAGAAAACATCTCATCTACACGAAAAACTTGCACATTGGAGCTGTGTCAAAGCCTCTGTTTAGAAGAATTCTTTAGGGCCCCAGTGCCACCGCTTCATTCCAAGGTCTCCATAGACACAAAAGCACATTACGACCCATCCCCAGTGGTTTCCATTTCAACTAGCCTCCTCGATTGCTTCCCAAAGATCAAGGAGATCTTACCTTTCTTGTTGCTAGGAGACAATTGGAATGCGAGGTGGGCTACCCAGCCATCCATCCTTAGAACCCTGCTCAGAATCATTGAATGGAGCCAAACAACAGGTCTCAGTTGTCCTGCAGAAGACTCTCTGCAGTTTGGAGCTTCTCACAACTCCCATCGTGGGAAAACCCCCATGGCCTCGTGATGCCCCCCCATTCATGAGGGGCCATCAGGGACAGAAACTCCAACCTGAGCGATCGTCTGATCCTATCCCTGACTTATCCTCATGGTCTGTAGATCAGTCCTGCCATACCTATGACCCGAAACATAAGCCGAGTTTGTGTTTTCAGACAGCTGACCAAACAGCTCTGGCATACACACCCTACAGGCTCAGGGCCCTGGAGCCGAACCTGAGGACTGTACTTGCCCTCTACAAGAGAATTGTATGTGCCCATTCCAATGGCCAAAGCCCTACTAATAGTATAAACCTCCAAAGTCCCTGAGGCCATCCCAATAGTTGTGGCTTCCCAGGACAAACAGGGGCAATCTGAGCCCATCGGAGCACCTAAATGCACTCAGACCTGTAGACTGATGTCCCCAGAGGTAAGAAGGAACGAACAGGACCCTAGGCACTAATCGGAACCATTGTTTTGGTTTCCAGGCATCTCTCCTCCGAGGCCTGGATTTCAATACCAGCATATGGCTGTTTCTAGACTCACGCATCAGAACAAATCTCATCTACACATGGGAAACATGCACGTTGGAGCTGTTTCAAAGCCTCTGTTTAGGATAATGCTTCAGGGCCCCAGTGCCCCCACTTCATTCCTAGGTCTCCATAGACACAAAAACATATTAGGACACATCCACAGGAGAGTCCATTTCAACTCAGCCTCCTCGGTTGCTCCCCCACATCCAGCAGATCTAACCTGTCTTGTTGCTTGGAGACAATTGGAATGCGAGGAGGTCTACCCAGCCATCCATCCTTAGAACCCTGCTTGGAATCGTTGGCCTGGAGGCAACCAACAGGTCTCAATTGTCCTGCAGAAGAATCTTTGCAGTTGGGATCTTCTCACAACTCCCATCGTGGGAAAACCCTTATGGCCTCGTGATCCACCCCCCCTTCAAGAAGGGACAGAAAGTCCAACAGGAGCAATCGCCTGTCTTTGCCCTGACTTCAGATGCATGAGATCTCGATTGCCATATTCTCACCCATAAACATAAGCCCTAGTTTGGGTTCTCAGACTTCCGTCCTCAGACTACTAGCCCACAAGCCCTCCAGTTTGGCAAACCGGAACTACAATGCTGCACTCTGCCTGCCCTTCAGAAGAAAAACATTGCCCTCTGGGGCTACCCAGAATCCCCAAATGAGGATCAACTTGCACGCCATTCGGTTGTACCCCAAATATGTAGGCTGACCTGGGCACTATTGCCCTTTCTGACCCAGCCAGAGCCTGGACCTCCTGGCCCCACCCAGACAGCTGGCCGCATACTGAGCACATCAGACCCGCCATGGCCTTGTGTCGTCATCTCTTCTCATCCTCGGTCCAGGCTTCAGAACCTAGACCTGATCTCCAATCACTGCCCTGGTTTGAAAATGATGCATAAAACAGAACTCTTTTCCCATGGCAAGAAACCTTGTGGTTGGCATGTTGTCCAACATTCAGTGTAGTTGAAACCAGTGTGGCCCATGAGGCCCCGCCCATGCTTGCGGGCCACATTGGTCACAAACACACATTGTGACCCTCAGCCTGAGCCCAGTCCTCAGGTAATGCCTCTGAGTGGCTGGATCCAGAGACGGCCATCGCTGATACAAAATCCAGAGACAAAAGCCTGAGAAAGCCCCTTAGACTCGCTCATTCTTCGTATTCTGAAGAGTTCTTCTCATGGTTTGTAGATCGGGCGTGCCATACCTAAGTTCCCAATCCTAAGCTGAGTTTGTGTTTTCAGACTTCTGTCCTTAAAGTCCTGGGCCACACTCCCTCCAGCTGGGGCCCCTGGAGCCACACATTTGGAATGCGCCCACCCAATCCTTGGGAATTCTGCCCATTCCATTGTCAAAAATCGTACAAATCAGGAAAACCTTCCAAAGTTCCTGAGGCCATCCCTCTAGTGTAGGTCGCCCGGGACAAAAAAAAAAAAAAAAAACGGTTTATACCAGCTGAGCATCTACCTCCACTCATACCAGAGATGGTTGTCCCCAGAGAAGAAGATTGAACCAGACAGGACCTGAGGCATTATCGGATCCATTGCTTTGGTTTACAGGCATGTCTCCTCAAAAGCCTGGATTCCAATACCAGCAGAGGGGATTTCCTGAGCCACACATCAGAACAAATCTGGTCTCCACAAGGAAACTTGTGCATGGGAGCTATGTCCAAAGCTTAGGAGAATACTTCAGGGCCCCGGTGCCACCGCCCCATTCCAAGGCCCTCATGGACACAAACACACGTTAGGACCCATCCTCTGGAAAGTGCATGTCAACTCAGCCACCCCGGTTGCTCCCGCAGATCCATTAGATCTAAACTGTCTTGTTGCTAGGAGACAATTGGAAGGCGAGGCGGACTTCCCAGGCATCCAACTCGAACGGTGCTCAGGAGTCATTCCATATGGGATGTCCTGGAGCTGTCCTATAGGTCTCAATGTCCCGCAAAAGGAATCCTTGAAGGGGGCATCCCACATCTCCCAACGTGGAAAAACTCCATGGCCTCGAGATTAGGCCCCCTTCATGAAGGGACGTCATGCACAAAAACTCCAACCTGAGCCAACGTCTGATCCTCGCCCTCACATCAGATGTATGAGATATTGGTTCAGATCTGCAGGGGGTACCTGCCGTGCCCTCACCCTGAATCCAAAGTCTAGCTTTTGTTCTCAGACTTAAGTCCTCACTCTCCTGGACCCCAAGCCCTCAAGTTTGGCAATTCCGGACCAACAATGAAGCACTCTGCCTGCCCTCTAGAACAAATATATTGCCTAATGAGCTGCCCAGGCAGCTTAAATGAGGATCAACATACACGGCACTCGATGTACCCAAATTATATAGTCTAACCTGGGCACGAATGCACTGTCTGACACAACCTGAGCCCTGACCTCCTGACCAACACCCAGACAGCTGACCGCACACTGAGCACATCAGTCCCGCCATGGACTTAGGTCATCATCTCTTCCCTACCTCAGTTTTCAGGCTTCGGGGCCGAGTCCTTATCTCCAATCCATGTTCAGGGGTGAGTGTGATGCAGAAATCAGAACTCCTCCTTACCCATGGCAAGAAACCTTGTGGTTGGCATGTTGTCCAACGTTCAGTGTAGGAGAAACCAGCATTCACCCTGAGGCCCCGCCCATTCTTGAGTGCGACGAGAGCATAAACACGCATTGTGACCTCAGCGTGAGTCCTGTCCTCTAGTAAGTCCTCTCAGTGGATGGACCATTAGATGTCATAATGGGCTTGACATGTCCCTAGTCCCCAATTTTTAACCAGATTTCTGGTTGTCCAGTCGCCTTACCACAGGGCTCTACTCTGGAATCCCTCATTTGGTGGGACATCTGAGGTTGAAAAACAAAATGAAACAAATCAACCACAACAAAAGAACGGACTTCTTCCATCCCCAGAATGACCCCAAACTCTTTGGATGGGTCCGAACCCCCAGAGAGTAAGACTCGTCCATTTCCCATGAAGTCACCCGGCAATTTCACGACCATGAGTGACACGATATCCAGAGACAAAAACTTGAGCAAGGGCCTCACACTCGCCCTTTTTTCATATCCCGAAGTGTTCTCCTCATGGTCTGTAGATCAGTCCAGCCATACCTATTACCCAAAACATAAGCCGAGTTTGTGTTTTCAGACCACTGTCCAAACAGCTCTGGCCTACACACCCTACAGGCTCAGGGCCCTGGAGCCAAACCTGAGAACTGTACTTGCCCTCTCCAAGGGATTTGTATGTGCCCATTCCAATGGCCACAACCCTACTAGTAGGATAACCTCCAAAGTCCCTGAGGCCATCCCAATAGTTGTGGCTTCCCAGGACAAACAGGGGCAATCTGAGCCGATCTGAGCACCTACCTGCACTCAGACCTGTAGACTGATGTCCCCAGAGGTAAAAAGGAACGAACAGGCCCCTAGGCACTAATCGGATCCATTGCTTTGGTTTCCAGGCATCTCTCCGCAGAGGCCTGGATTTCAATACCAGCATATGGCTGTTTCTTGACTCACCCATCAGAACAAATCTCATCTACACATGGGAAACATGCACGTTGGAGCTGTGTCAAAGCCTCTGTTTAGGAGAACCCTTCAGGGCCCCAGGGCCACCGCTTCATTCAAAGGTCTCCATAGACACAAAAACAAATTAGGACACATCCACAGGAGAGTCCATTTCAACTCAGCCTCCTCGGTTGCCCCCCACATCCAGCAGATCTAACCTGTCTTGTTGCTTGGAGACAATTGGAATGCGAGGTGGTCTACCCAGCCATCCATCCTTAGAACCCTGCTCGGAATCGTTGGCCTGGAGCCAACCAACAGGTCTCAATTGTCCTGCAGAAGAATCTTTGCAGTTTGGAGCTTCTCACAACTCCCATCGTGCGAAAACCCCCATGTCCTCGTGATCAAACCCCTTCAAGAACGGGCCATCAGGGCAGAAAGTCCAACCTGAGCGATCGTCTGATCCTTGCCCTGACTTCAGATGCAGGAGATCTCTATTGAGGTCTGTAGATTGTGCCTGCCATATCCTCACCCAGAAACCTAGGACTAGCTTGGGTTCTCAGACTCCGTCCTCAGACTACTGGCCCACAAGCCCTCCAGTTTGGCAATCCAGAACTACAATGCCGCACTCTGCCTGCCCTACAGAATTAAAACATTGCCCTCAGGGCTACCCCTAAACCCCAAATGAGGATCAACCTGCACGCCATTCGGCTGTACCCCAAACATATAGGCTGACCTGGGCACTATTTCCCCTTCTGACCTAGCCTGAGCCTGGACCGCGTGGTCCCACCCAGACAGCTGGCCGCACACTGAGCACATCGGTCCCGCATGGCCTTAGGTCGTCATCTCTTCCCAACTGCGGTTTTCTGGCTCCAGAACCTAGACCATATCTGCAACCACTGCCCAGGGTTGAAAATGATGCAGAAATCAGAACTCTTTCCCCATGGCAAGATACCTTGTGGTTGGAATGTTGTCCATCGTTCAGTGTAGTTGAAACAAGCGTGGCCCATGAGGCCCAGCCCATGCTTGCGGGCCACATTGGTCACAAACACACATTGTGACCCTCAGCTTGAGCCCAGTCCTCAGGTAAGGCCTCTCAGGGCCAAAATAAGAGACAGCATATTGGGCTTGCCATGCCCCTAGGCCCCAATTTTTAACCATAGTTCGGGGTGTCCCTTCACTCTTCCCCAGGGCTATGCTTTGGAATTCCTCTTTTGGTGGGACACCTGAGGTAACAAACCTGAAAGGAGTCCTCCCATCCCACAGATGGACGAAAAACAATTGGGATCGGGCCAAATCCACAGAGAGGAAGATTCGTCCATGGCCCATGAGGCCTCCCCGACATTGCACGGCCATCCGTGATACAAAATCCAGAGACAAAATCCTGAGCAAGCGCCTCAGACTCGCTCATTCTTCATATCCTGAAGAGTTCTTCTCATGGTTTGTAGATCGGGCGCGCCATACCTACGTCCCCAAACTTAAGCTGAGTTTGTGTTTTCAGTCTTCTGTCCTCAAAGTACTGGGCCACACTCCCTCCAGGCTGGGGCCCCTGGAGCCACACATTAGGACTGCCCCCACCCATTCCATGGGAATTCTGCCCATTCCATTGTCAAACATCGTACAAATTAGGAGAACCCTCCAAAGTCCCTGAGGCCATCCCAATAGTGTAGGTCGACCGGGACAAAAAAGGGCGGTTGATACCGGCTGAGCATCTACCTCCACTCATCTACCTCCACTCATACCAAGAAGATTGAAGCAGACAGGACCCGAGGCCATTATGGGATCCATTGCTTTGGTTTACAGGCATGTCTCCTCAAAAGCCTGGATTCCAATACCAGCAGAGGGGATTTCCTGAGGCACCCATCAGAACAAATCTCGTCTCCACAAGGAAACTTGTGCATGGGAGCTATGCCAAAGCTTAGGAGAATACTTCAGGGTCCCGGTGCCACCTCCCCATTCCAAGGCCCTCATGGACACAAACACACGTTAGGACCCATCTTCTGGAAAGTGCATTTCAACTCAGCCACCCCGGTTGCTCCCGCAGATCCATTAGATCTAAACTGTCTTGTTGCTAGGAGACAATTGGAAGGTGAGGCAGACTTCCCAGGCATCCATCCTCGAACGGTGCTCTGGAGTCATTCCATATGGGATGTCCTGGAGCTGTCCAACAGGTCTCAATTGTCCTGCAAAAGGAATCCTTAAACGGGGCATCCCACATCTCCCAACGTTCAAAACCTCCAAGGCCTCGAGATTCCGCTCCCTTCATGAAGGGGCCGTCATACACAGAAACTCCAACCTGAGCCAACGTCGGATCCTCGCCCTGACTTCAGATGCATGAGATATTGGTTCAGATCTGCAGGGGGTACCTGCCGTGCCCTCACCCTGAATCCGAAGTCTAGCTTGTGTTCTCAGACTTCCGTCCTCACTCTCCTGGCCCCGAAGCCCTCAAGTTTGGCAATTCCGGACCAACAATGAAGCACTCTGCCTGCCCTCTAGAAAAAATATATTGCCTAATGAGCAGCCCAGGCAGCTTAAATGAAGATAAACCTACACGGCACTCGAATGTACCCAAATTATATAGTCTAACCTGGGCACTAATGCACTGTCTGACACAACCTGAGCCCGGACCTGCTGATCAACACCCAGACACCTGACCGCACGCTGAGCACATCAGACCCGCCATGGCCTTAGGTCATCATCTCTTCCCTACCTCAGTTTTCAGGCTTCAGAACCTAGACCTTATCTCCAATCACTGCCCACGGGTGACTGTGATGCAGAAATCAGAACTCTTCCTGACCCATGGCAAGAAACCTTGTGATTGGCATGTTGTCCAACGTTCAGTGTAGGAGAAACAAGCATTCACCCTGAGGCCCCGCCCATTCTTGAGTGCGATGAGAGCATAAACACGCATTGTGACCTCAGCGTGAGTCCTGTCCTCTAGTAAGTCCTCTCAGTGGCTGGACCATTAGATGTCATAATGGGCTTGACATGTCCCTAGTCCCCAATTTTTAACCAGATTTCTGGTTGTCCAGTCTCCCCACCCCAGGGCTCTACTCTGGAATCCCTCATTTGGTGGGACATCTGAGGTTGAAAAACAAAATGAAACAAATCGACAACAACAACAAAAAAACGGACTTCTTCCATCCCCAGAATGACCCCCAAACTCTTTGGACGGGACCGAACCCCCAGAGAGTAAGACTCGTCCATTTCCCATGAAGTCACACGGAAATTTCACGACCATGAGTGACACGATATCCAGAGACAAAAACTTGAGCAAGAGCCTCACACTCGCCCTTTTTTCATATCCCTAAGTGTTCTCCTCATGGTCTGTAGATCAGTCCTGCCATACCTATGACCCAAAACATAAGCCGAGTTTGTGCTTTCAGACAACTGTCCAAACAGCTCTGGCCTACACACCCTACAGGCTCAGGGCCCTGGAGCCAAACCTGAGGACTGTACTTGCCCTCTCCAAGGGAATTGTATGTGCCCATTCCAATGGCCACAACCCTACTAATAGGATAACCTCCAAAGTCCCTGAGGCCATCCCAATAGTTGTGGCTTCCCAGGACAAACAGGGGCAATCTGAGCCCATCAGAGCACCTACCTGCACTCAGACCCGTAGACTGATGTCCCCAGAGGTAAAAAGGAACGAACAGGCCCCTAGGCACTAATCGGATCCATTGCTTTGGTTTCCTGGCATCTCTCCTCTGAGGCCTGGATTTCAATACCAGCATATGGCTGTTTCTTGACTCACCCATCAGAACAAATCTCATCTACACATGGGAAACATGCACGTTGGAATTGTGTCAAAGCCTCTGTTTAGGAGAACCCTTCAGGGCCCCAGGGCCACCGCTTCATTTCCAGGTCTCCATAGACACAAAAACATATTAGGACACATCCACAGGAGAGTCCATTTCAACTCAGCCTCCTCGGTTGCCCCCCACATCCAGCAGATCTAACCTGTCTTGTTGCTTGGTGACCATTGGAATGCGAGGTGGTATACCCAGCCATCCATCCTTAGAACCCTGCTAGGAATCGTTGGCCTGGAGCCAACCAACAGGTCTCAATTGTCCTGCAGAAGAATCTTTGCAGTTTGGAGCTTCTCACAACTCCCATCGTGGGAAAACCCCCATGTCCTCGTGATCCAACCCCCTTCAAGAAAGGGCCATCAGGGCAGAAAGTCCAACCTGAGCGATCGTCTGATCCTTGCCCTGAATTCAGATGCACGAGATCTCGATTGAGGTCTGTAGATTGTGCCTGCCATATCCTCACCCAGAAACCGAGGCCTAGCTTGGGTTCTCAGACTCCGTCCTCAGACTACTGGCCCACAAGCCCTCCAGTTGGGCAATCCAGAACTACAATGCCGCACTCTGCCTGCCCTACAGAAGTCAAACATTGCCCTCAGGGCTACCCCGAATCCCCAAATGAGGATCAACCTGCACGCCATTCAGCTGTACCCCAAACATATAGGCTGACCTGGGCACTATTTCCCCTTCTGACCCAGCCTGAGCCTGGACCTCCTGGTCCCATCCAGACAGCTGGCCCCAAACTGAGCACATCGGACCCGCCATGGCCTTAGGTCGTCATCTCTTCCCAACTGCGGTTTTCAGGCTCCAGAACCTAGACCTTATCTCCAACCACTGCCGAGGGTTGAAAATGATGCAGAAATCAGAACTCTTTCCCCATGGCAAGAAACCTTGTGGTTGGCATGTTGTCTAACGTTCAGTGTAGTTGAAACAAGCGTGGCCCATGAGGCCCAGCCCATGCTTGCGGGCCACATTGGTCACAAACACACATTGTGACCCTCAGCCTGAGCCCAGTCCTCAGGTAAGGCCTCTCGGGGCCTATATGAAGAGACACCATATTGGGCTTGACATGCCCCTAGGCCCCAATTTTTAACCATAGTTCGGATTGACCCTTCACTCTTCCCCAGGGCTCTGCTTTGGAATTCCTCTTTAGGTGAGACACCTGAGGTAACAAACCTGAAAGGAGTCCTCCCATCCCACAGATGGACGAAAAACTATTGGGATCGGGCCAAATCCACAGAGAGGAAGATTCGGCCATGGCCCATGAGACCTCCCCAACATTCCACGGCCATCGCTGAAACAAAATCCAGAGATAAAAGCCTAAGCAAGCGCCTCAGACTCGCTCATTCTTCATATCCTGAAGAGTTCTTCTCATGGTTTGTAGATAGGGCGTGCCATACCTACGTCCCCAAACTTAAGCTGAGTTTGTGTTTTCAGTTTTCTGTCTTCAAAATCCTGGGCCACACTCCCTCCAGGCTGGGGCCCCTGGAGCCACACATTAGGACTGCCCCCACCCAATCCATGGGAATTCTGCCCATTCCATTGTTAAAAATCGTACAAATTAGGAGAACCCTCCAAAGTCCCTGAGGCCATCCCAATAGTGTAGATCGCCCGGGACAAAAAAGGGCGGTTGATACCGGCTGAGCATCTACCTCCACTCATCTACCTCCACTCATACCAAGAAGTTTGAAGCAGACAGGACCCGAGGCCATTATGGGATCCATTGCTTTGGTTTACAGGCATGTCTCCTCAAAAGCCTGGATTCCAATACAAGCAGAGGGGATTTTTTGAGGCACCCATCAGAACAAATCTCGTCTCCACAAGGAAACTTGTGCATGGGAGCTATGCCAAAGCTTAGGAGAATACTTCAGGGTCCCGGTGCCACCTCCCCATTCCAAGGCCCTCATGGACACAAACACACGTTAGGACCCATTCTCTGGAATGTGCATTTCAACTCAGCCACCCCGGTTGCTCCCGCAGATCCATTAGATCTAAACTGTCTTGTTGCTAGGCGACAATTGGAAGGCGAGGCGGACTTCCCAGGTATCCATCCTGGAACGGTGCTCTGGAGTCATTCCATATGGGATGTCCTGGAGCTGTCCACAGTTCTCAATTGTCCCGCAGAAGGAATCCTTGAAGGGGGCATCCCACATCTCCCAACGTGGAAAACCTCCATGGCCTCGAGATTCCGCTCCCTTCATGAAGGGGCCGTCATGCACAGAAACTCCAACCTGAGCCAACGTGGGATTCTCGCCCTGACTTCAGATGCATGAGATATTGGTTCAGATCTGCAGGGGGTACCTGCCGTGCCCTCACCCTGAATCCGAAGTCTAGCCTGTGTTCTCCGACTTCCGTCCTCACTCTCCTGGCCCCGAAGCCCACAAGTTTGGCAATTCCGGACCAACAATGAAGCACTCTGCCTAACCTCTGGAAAAAATATATTGCCTAATGAGCAGCCCAGGCAGCTTAAATGAGGATAAACCTACACGGCACTCGAATGTACCCAAATTATATAGTCTAACCTGGGCACTAATGCACTGTCTGACACAACCTGAGCCCGGACCTGCTGACCAACACCCAGACAGCTGACCGCATGCAGAGCACATCAGACCCGCCATGGCCTTAGGTCATCATCTCTTCCCTACCTCAGTTTTCAGGCTTCAGAACCTAGACCTTATCTCCAATCACTGCCCACGGGTGACTGTGATGCAGAAATCAGGACTCTTCCTGACCCATGGCAAGAAACCTTGTGGTTGGCATGTTGTCCAACGTTCAGTGTAGGAGAAACCAGCATTCACCCTGAGGCCCCGCCCATTCTTGAGTGCGACGAGAGCATAAACACGCATTGTGACCTCAGCGTGAGTCCTGTCCTCTAGTAAGTCCTCTCAGTGGCTGGAACATTGGATGTCATAATGGGCTTGACATGTCCCTAGTCCCCAATTTTTAACCAGATTTCTGGTTTTCCAGTCGCCCCACCCCAGAGCTCTACTCTGGAATCCCTCATTTGGAGGGACATCTGAGGTTGAAAAACAAAATGAAACAAATCGACAACAACAAAAAAACGGACTTCTTCCATCCCCAGAATGACCCCAATCTCTTTGGACGGGACCGAACCCCCAGAGAGTAAGACTCGTCCATTTCCCATGAAGTCACCCGGCAATTTCACGACCATGAGTGACACGATATCCAGAGACAAAAACTTGAGCAAGAGCCTCACACTCGCCCTTTTTTCATATCCCTAAGTGTTCTCCTCATGGTCTGTAGATCAGTCCTGCCATACCTATGACCCAAAACATAAGCCGAGTTTGTGTTTTCAGACAACTGTCCAAACAGCTCTGGCCTACACACCCTACAGGCTCAGGGCCCTGGAGCCAAACCTGAGGACTGTACTTGCCCTCTCCAAGGGAATTGTATGTGCCCATTCCAATGGCCACAACCCTGCTAGTAGAATAACCTCCAAAGTCCCTGAGGCCATCCCAATAGTTGTGGCTTCCCAGGACAAACAGGGGCAATCTGAGCCCATCTGAGCACCTACCTGCACTCAGACCCGTAGACTGATGTCCCCAGAGGTAAAAAGGAACGAACAGGCCCCTAGGCACTAATCGGATCCATTGCTTTGGTTTCCAGGCATCTCTCCTCAGAGGCCTGGATTTCAATACCAGCATATGGCTGTTTCTTGACTCACCCATCAGAACAAATCTCATCTATACATGGGAAACATGCACGTTGGAGCTGTGTCAAAGCCTCTGTTTAGGAGAACCCTTCAGGGCCCCAGGGCCACCGCTTCATTCCAAGGTCTCCATAGACACAAAAACATATTAGGACACATCCACAGGAGAGTCCATTTCAACTCAGCCTCCTCGGTTGCCCCCCACATCCAGCAGATCTAACCTGTCTTGTTGCTTGGAGACCATTGGAATGCGAGGTGGGCTACCCAGCCATCCATCCTTAGAACCCTGCTCGGAATCGTTGGCCTGGAGCCAACCAACAGGTTTCAATTGTCCTGCAGAAGAATCTTTGCAGTTTGGAGCTTCTCACAACTCCCATCGTGGGAAAACCCCCATGTCCTCGTGATCCAACCCCCTTCAAGAAAGGGCCATCAGGGCAGAAATTCCAACCTGAGCGATCGTCTGATCCTTGCCCTGACTTCAGATGCACGAGATCTCTATTAAGGTCTGTAGATTGTGCCTGCCATATCCTCACCCAGAAACCCAGGCCTAGCTTGGGTTCTCAGACTCCGTCTTCAGACTACTGGCCCACAAGCCCTCCAGTTTGGCAATCCAGAACTACAAAGCCGCACTCTGCCTGCCCTACAGAAGTAAAACATTGCCCTCAGGGCTACCCCGAAACCGCAAATGAGGATCAACCTGCACGCCATTCGGCTGTACCCCAAACATATAGGCTGACCTGGGCACTATTTCCCCTTCTGACCCAGCCTGAGCCTGGACCTCCTGGTCCCACCCAGACAGCTGGCCGCACACTGAGCACATCGGACCCGCCATGGCCTTAGGTCGTCATCTCTTCCCAACTGCGGTTTTCAGGCTCCAGAACCTAGACCTTATCTCCAACCACTGCCCAGTTTGAAAATGATGCAGAAATCAGAACTCTTTCCCCATGGCAAGAAACCTTGTGGTTGGCATGTTGTCCAACGTTCAGGGTAGTTGAAACAAGCGTGGCCCATGAGGCCCAGCCCATGCTTGCGGGCCACATTGGTCACAAAACACATTGTAACCCTCAGCCTGAGCCCAGTTCTCAGGTTTGGCCTCTCAGGGCCTATATGAAGAGACAGCATATTGGGCTTGCCATGCCCGTAGGCCCCAATTTTTAACCATAGTTCGGGTTGTCCCTTCACTCTTCCCCAGGGCTCTGCTTTGGAATTCCTCTTTTGGTGGGACACCTGAGGTAACAAAACTGAAAGGAGTCCTCCCATCCCACAGATTGACGAAAAACAATTGGGATCGGGCCAAATCCACAGAGAGGAAGATTCGTCCATGGCCCATGAGACCTCCCCAACAATCCACGGCCATCGCTGAAACAAAAGTCAGAGACAAAAGCCTGAGCAAGCGCCTCAGACTCGCTCATTCTTCATATCCTGAAGAGTTCTTCTCATGTTTTGTAGATCGGGCGTGCCATACCTACGTCCCCAAACTTAAGCTGAGTTTGTGTTTTCAGTCTTCTGTCCTCAAAGTCCTGGGCCACACTCCCTCCAGGCTGGGGCCCCTGGAGCCACACATTAGGACTGCCCCCACCCAATCCATGGCAATTCTGCCCATTCCATTGTCAAAAATCGTACAAATTAGGAGAACCCTCCAAAGTCCCTGAGGCCATCCCAATAGTGTAGGTCGCCCGGGACAAAAAAGGGCGGTTGATAGCGGCTGAGCATCTACCTCCACTCATCTACCTCCACTCATACCAAGAAGATTGAACCAGACAGGACCCGAGGCCATTATCGGATCCATTGCTTTGGTTTACAGGCATGTCTCCTCAAAAGCCTGGATTCCAATACGAGCAGAGGGGATTTCCTGAGGCACCCATCAGAACAAATCTCGTCTCCACAAGGAAACTTGTGCATGGGAGCTAAGCCAAAGCTTAGGAGAATACTTCAGGGTCCCGGTGCCACCTCCCCATTCAAAGGCCCTCATGGACACAAACACACGTTAGGACCCATCCTCTGGAAAGTGCATTTCAACTCAGCCACCCCGGTTGCTCCCGCAGATCCATTAGATCTAAACTGTCTTGTTGCTAGGAGACAATTGGAAGGCGAGGCGGACGTCCCAGGCATTCATCCTGGAACGGTGCTCTGGAGTCATTCCATATGGGATGTCCTGGAGCTGTCCAACAGGTCTCAATTGTCCCGCAGAAGGAATCCTTGAAGGGGACATCCCACATCTCCCAACGTGGAAAACCTCCATGGCCTCGAGATTCCGCTCCCTTCATGAAGGGGCCGTCATGCACAGAAACTCCAACCTGAGCCAATGTCGGATCCTCGCCCTGACTTCAGATGCATGAGATGTTGGTTCAGATCTGCAGGGGGTACCTGCCGTGCCCTCACCCTGAATCCGAAGTCTAGCTTCTGTTCTCAGACTTCCGTCCTCACTCTCCTGGCCCCGAAGCCCTCTAGTTTGGCAATTCCGGACCGACAATGAAGCACTCTGCCTGCACTCTAGAAAAAATATATTGCCTAATAAGCAGCCTATGCAGCTTAAATGAGGATAAACCTACACGGCACTCGAATGTACCCAAATTATATAGTCTATCCTGGGCACTAATGCACTGTCTGACACAACCTGAGCCCGGACCTGCTGAACAACACCCAGACAGCTGACCGCACGCTGAGCACATCAGACCCGCCATGGCCTTAGGTCATCATCTCTTCCCTACCTCAGTTTTCAGGCTTCAGAACCTAGACCTTATCTCCAATCACTGCCCACGGGTGACTGTGATGCAGAAATCAGAACTCTTCCTGACCCATGGCAAGAAACCTTGTGGTTGGCATGTTGTCCAACGTTCAGTGTAGGAGAAACCAGCATTCACCCTGAGGCCCCGCCCATTCTTGCATGTGAGGAGAGCATAAACACGCATTGTGACCTCAGCGTGAGTCCTGTCCTCTAGTAAGTCCTCTCAGTGGCTGAACCATTAGATGTCATAATGGGCTTGACATATCCCTAGTCCCCAATTTTTAACCAGATTTCTGGTTGTCCAGTCGCCCCACCCCAGGGCTCTACTCTGGAATCCCTCATTTGGTGGGACATCTGAGGTTGAAAAACAAAATGAAACAAATCGACAACAACAAAAAAACGGACTTCTTCCATCCCCAGAATGACCCCAAACTCTTTGGACGGGACCGAACCCCCAGAGAGTAAGACTCGTCCATTTCCCATGAAGTCACCCGGCAATTTCACGACCATGAGTGACACGATATCCAGAGACAAAAACTTGAGCAAGAGCCTCACACTCGCCCTTTTTTCATATCCCGAAGTGTTCTCCTCATGGTCTGTAGATCAGTCCTGCCATACCTATCACCCAAAACATAAGCCGAGTTTGTGTTTTCAGACAACTGTCCAAACAGCTCTGGCCTACACACCCTACAGGCTCAGGGCCCTGGAGCCAAACCTGAGGACTGTACTTGCCCTCTCCAAGGGAATTGTATGTGCCCATTCCAATGGCCACAACCCTACTAGTAGGATAACCTCCAAAGTCGCTGAGGCCATCCCAAGAGTTGTGGCTTCCCAGGACAAACAGGGGCAATCTGAGCCCATCTGAGCACCTACCTGCACTCAGACCCGTAGACTGATGTCCCCAGAGGTAAAAAGGAACGAACAGGCCCCTAGGCACTAATCGGATCCACTGCTTTGGTTTCCAGGCATCTCTCCTCAGAGGCCTGGATTTCAATACCAGCATATGGCTCTTTCTTGACTCACCCATCAGAACAAATCTCATCTACACATGGGAAACATGCACGTTGGAGCTGTGTCAAAGCCTCTGTTTAGGAGAACCCTTCAGGGCCCCAGGGCCACCGCTTCATTCCAAGGTCTCCATAGACACAAAAACATATTAGGACACATGCACAGGAGAGTCCATTTCAACTCAGCCTCCTCGGTTGCCCCCCACATCCAGCAGATCTAACCTGTCTTGTTGCTTGGAGACAATTGGAATGCGAGGTGGGCTACCCAGCCATCCATCCTTAGGACCCTGCTCGGAATCGTTGGCCTGGAGCCAACCAACAGGTCTCAATTGTCCTGCAGAAGAATCTTTGCAGTTTGGAGCTTCTCACAACTCCCATCGTGGGAAAACCCCCATGTCCTCGTGATCCAACCCCCTTCAAGAAAGGGCCATCAGGGCAGAAAGTCCAACCTGAGCGATCGTCTGATCCTTGCCCTGACTTCAGATGCACGAGATCTCGATTGAGGTCTGTAGATTGTGCCTGCCATATCCTCATCCAGAAACCTAGGCCTAGCTTGGGTTCTCAGACTCCGTCCTCAGACTACTGGCCCACAAGCCCTCCAGTTGGGCAATCCAGAACTACAATGCCGCACTCTGCCTGCCCTACAAGTAAAACATTGCCCTCAGGGCTACCCCGAAACCGCAAATGAGGATCAACCTGCACGCCATTCGGCTGTACCCCAAACATATAGGCTGACCTGGGCACTATTTCCCCTTCTGACCCAGCCTGAGCCTGGACCTCCTGGTCCCACCCAGACAGCTGGCCGCACACTGAGCACATCGGACCCGCCATGGCCTTAGGTCGTCATCTCTTCCCAACTGCGGTTTTCAAGCTCCAGAACCTAGACCTTATCACCAACCACTGCCCAGTTTGAAAATGATGCAGAAATCAGAACTCTTTCCCCATGGCAAGAAACCTTGTGCTTGGCATGTTGTCCAACGTTCAGTGTAGTTGAACCAAGCGTGGCCCATGAGGCCCAGCCCATGCTTGCGGCCACATTGGTCACTAACACACATTGTGACCCTCAGCCTGAGCCTAGTCCTTAGGTAAGGCCTCTCAGGGCCTATATGAAGAGACAGCATATTGGGCTTGCCATGACCCTAGGCCACAATTTTTAACCATAGTTCGGGTTGTCCCTTCACTCTTCCCCAGGGCTCTGCTTTGGAATTCCTCTTTTGGTGGGACACCTGAGGTAACAAACCTGAAAGGAGTCCTCCCATCCCACAGATTGACGAAAAACAATTGGGATCGGGCCAAATCCACAGAGAGGAAGATTCCTCCATGGTCCATGAGACCTCCACAACATTCCACGGCCATCGCTGAAACAAAATCCAGAGAAAAAAGCCTGAGCAAGCGCCTCAGACTCGCTCATTCTTCATATCCTGAAGAGTTCTTCTCATGGTTTGTAGATCGGGCGTGCCATACCTACGTCCCCAAACTTAAGCTGAGTTTGTGTTTTCAGTCTTCTGTCCTCAAAGTCCTGGGCCACACTCCCTCCAGGATGGGGCCCCTGGAGCCACACATTAGGACTGCCCCCACCCAATCCATGGCAATTCTGCCCATTCAATTGTCAAAAATCGTACAAATTAGGAGAACCCTCCAAAGTCCCTGAGGCCATCCCAATAGAGTAGGTCGCCCGGACAAAAAAGGGCGGTTGATACCGGCTGAGCATCTACCTCCACTCATCTACCTCCACTCATACCAAGAAGATTGAACCAGACAGGACCCGAGGCCATTATCGGATCCATTGCTTTGGTTTACAGGCATGTCTCCTCAAAAGCCTGCATTCCAATACCAGCAGAGGGGATTTCCTGAGGCACCCATCAGAACAAATCTCGTCTCCACAAGGGAACTTGTGCATGGGAGCTATGCCAAAGCTTAGGAGAATACTTCAGGGTCCCGGTGCCACCTCCCCATTCCAAGGCCCTCATGGACACAAACACACGTTAGGACCCATCCTCTGGAAAGTGCATTTCAACTCACCCACCCCGGTTGCTCCCGCAGATCCATTAGATCTAAACTGTCTTGTTGCTAGGAGACAATTGGAAGGCGAGGCGGACGTCCCAGGCATCCATCCTGGAACGGTGCTCTGGAGTCATTCCATATGGGATGTGCTGGAGCTGTCCAACAGGTCTCAATTGTCCCGCAGAAGGAATCCTTGAAAGGGGCATCCCACATCTCCCAACGTGGAAAACCTCCATGGCCTCGAGATTCCGCTCCCTTCATGAAGGGGCCGTCATGCACAAAAACTCCAACCTGAGCCAACGTGGGATCGTCGCCCTGACTTCAGATGCATGAGATATTGGTTCAGATCTGCAGGGGGTACCTGCCGTGCCCTCACCTTGAATCCGAAGTCTAGCTTGTGTTCTCAGACTTCCGTCCTCACTCTCCTGGCCCCGAAGCCCTCAAGTTTGGCAATTCCGGACCGACAATGAAGCACTCTGCCTGCACTCTAGAAAAAATATATTGCCTAATGAGCAGCCCAGGCAGCTTAAATGAGGATAAACCTACACGGCACTCGAATGTACCCAAATTATATAGTCTAACCTGGGCACTAATGCACTGTCTGACACAACCTGAGCCCGGACCTTCTGACCAACACCCAGACAGCTGACCGCACGCTGAGCACATCAGACCCGCCATGGCCTTAGGTCATCATCTCTTCCCTACCTCAGTTTTCAGGCTTCAGAACCTAGACCTTATCTCCAATCACTGCCCACGGGTGACTGTGATGCAGAAATCAGAACTCTTCCTGACCCATGGCAAGAAACCTTGTGGTTGGCATGTTGTCCAACGTTCAGTGTAGGAGAAACCAGCATTCACCCTGAGGCCCCGCCCATTCTTGAGTGCGACGAGAGCATAAACACGCATTGTGACCTCAGCGTGAGTCCTGTCCTCTAGTAAGTCCTCTCAGTGGCTGGACCATTAGATGTCATAATGGGCTTGACATGTCCCTAGTCCCCAATTTTTAACCAGATTTCTGGTTGTCCAGTCGCCCCACCCCAGGGCTCTACTCTGGAATCCCTCATTTGGTGGACATCTGAGGTTGAAAAACAAAATGAAACAAATCGACAACAACAAAAAAACGGACTTCTTCCATCCCCAGAATGACCCCAAACTCTTAGGACGGGACCGAACCCCCAGAGAGTAAGACTCGTCCATTTCCCATGAAGTCACCCGGCAATTTCACGACCATGAGTGACACGATATCCAGAGACAAAAACTTGAGCAAGAGCCTCACACTCGCCCTTTTTTCATATCCCGAAGTGTTCTCCTCATGGTCTGTAGATCAGTCCTGCCATACCTATGACCCAAAACATAAGCCGAGTTTGTGTTTTCAGACAACTGTCCAAACAGCTCTGGCCTACACACCCTACAGGCTCAGGGCCCTGGAGCCAAACCTGAGGACTGTACTTGCCCTCTCCAAGGGAATTGTATGTGCCCATTCCAATGGCCACAACCCTACTAATAGGATAACCTCCAAAGTCCCTGAGGCCATCCCAATAGTTGTGGCTTCCCAGGACAAACAGGGGCAATCTGAGCCCATCTGAGCACCTACCTGCACTCAGACCCGTAGACTGATGTCCCCAAAGGTAAAAAGGAACGAACAGGCCCCTAGGCACTAATCGGATCCATTGCTTTGGTTTCCAGGCATCTCTCCTCAGAGGCCTGGATTTCAATACCAGCATATGGCTGTTTCTTGACTCACCCATCAGAACAAATCTCATCTACACATGGGAAACATGCACGTTGGAGCTGTGTCAAAGCCTCTGTTTAGGAGAACCCTTCAGGGCCCCAGGGCCACCGCTTCATTCCTAGATCTCCATAGACACAAAAACATATTAGGACACATCCACAGGAGAGTCCATTTCAACTCAGCCTCCTCGGTTGCCCCCCACATCCAGCAGATCTATCCTGTCTTGTTGCTTGGAGACAATTGGAATGCGAGGTGGGCTACCCAGCCATCCATCCTTAGAACCCTGCTCGGAATCGTTGGCCTGGAGCCAACCAACAGGTCTCAATTGTCCTGCAGAAGAATCTTTGCAGTTTGGAGCTTCTCACAACTCCCATCGTGGGAAAACCCCCATGTCCTCGTGATCCAACCCACTTCAAGAAATGGACATCAGGGCAGAAAGTCCAACCTGAGCGATCGTCTGATCCTTGCCCTGACTTCAGATGCACGAGATCTCTATTGAGGTCTGTAGATTGTGCCTGCCATATCCTCATTCAGAAACCTAGGCCTAGCTTGGGTTCTCAGACTCCGTCTTCAGACTACTGGCCCACAAGCCCTCCAGTTTGGCAATCCAGAACACAAAGCCGCACTCTGCCTGCCCTACAGAAGTAAAACATTGCCCTCAGGGCTACCCCGAAACCGCAAATGAGGATCAACCTGCACGCCATTCGGCTGTACCCCAAATATATAGGCTGACCTGGGCACTATTTCCCCTTCTGACCCAGCCTGAGCCTGGACCTCCTGGTCCCACCCAGACAGCTGGCCGCACACTGAGCACATCGGACCCGCCATGGCCTTAGGTCGTCATCTCTTCCCAACTGCGGTTTTCAGGCTCCAGAATCTAGACCTTATCTCCAACCATTGCCCAGGGTTGAAAATAATGCAGAAATCAGAACTCTTTCCCCATGGCAAGAAACCTTGTGGTTTGCATGTTGTCCAACATTCAGTGTAGTTGAAACAAGCGTGGCCCATGAGGCCCAGCCCATGCTTGCGGGCCACATTGGTCACAAACACACATTGTGTCCCTCAGCCTGAGCCCAGTCCTCAGGTAAGGCCTCTCAGGGCCTATATGAAGAGACAGCATATTGGGCTTGCCATGCTTCTAGGCCCCAATTTTTAACCATAGTTCGTGTTGTCCCTTCACTCTTCCCCAGGGCTCTGCTTTGGAATTCCTCTTTTGGTGGGACACCTGAGGTAACAAACCTGAAAGGTGTCCTCCCATCCCACAGATTGACGAAAAACAATTGGGATCGGGTCAAATCCACAGAGAGGAACATTCGTCCATGGCCCATGAGACCTCCCCAACATTCCACGGCCATCGCTGAAACAAAATCCAGGGACAAAATCCTGACCAAGCGCCTCAGACTCGCTCATTCTTCATATCCTGAAGAGTTCTTCTCATGGTTTGTAGATCGTGCGTGCCATACCTACGTCCCCAAACTTAAGCTGAGTTTGTGTTTTCAGTCTTCTGTCCTCAAAGTCCTGGGCCACACTCCCTCCAGGCTGGGGCCCCTGGAGCCACACATTAGGACTGCCCCCACCCAATCCATGGGAAATCTGCCCATTCCATTGTCAAAAATCGTACAAATTAGGAGAACCCTCCAAAGTCCCTGAGGCCATCCCAATAGTGTCGGTCGCCCGGGACAAAAAAGGGCGGTTGATACCGGCTGAGCATCTACCTCCACTCATCTACCTCCACTCATATCAAGAAGATTGAACCAGACAGGACCCGAGGCCATTATCGGATCGATTGCTTTGGTTTACAGGCATGTCTCCTCAAAAGCCTGCATTCCAATACCAGCAGAGGGGATTTCCTGAGGCACCCATCAGAACAAATCTCGTCTCCACAAGGAAACTTGTGCATGGGAGCTATGCCAAAGCTTAGGAGAATACTTCAGCGTCCCGGTGCCACCTCCCCATTCCAAGGCCCTCATGGACACAAACACACGTTAGGACCCATCCTCTGGAATGTGCATTTCAACTCAGCCACCCCGGTTGCTCCCGCAGATCCATTAGATCTAAACTGTCTTGTTGCTAGGAGACAATTGGAAGGCGAGGCGGACTTCCCAGGCATCCATCCTGGAACGGTGCTCTGGAGTCATTCCATATGGGATGTGCTGGAGCTGTCCAACAGGTCTCAATTGTCCCGCAGAAGGAATCCTTGAAGGGGGCATCCCACATCTCCCAACGTGGAAAACCTCCATGGCCTCGAGATTCCGCTCCCTTCATGAAGGGGCCGTCATGCACAGAAACCCCAACCTGAGCCACGTGGGATCCTCGACCTGACTTCAGATGCATGAGATATTGGTTCAGATCTGCAGGGGGTACCTGCCGTGCCCTCACCCTGAATCCGAAGTCTAGCTTGTGTTCTCAGACTTCAGTCCTCACTCTACTGGCCCCAAGGCCCTCAAGTTTGGCAATTCCGGACCGACAATGAAGCACTCTGCCTGCACTCTAGAAAAAATATATTGCCTAATGAGCAGCCCAGGCAGCTTAAATGAGGATAAACCTACACGGCACTCGAATGTACCCAAATTATATAGTCTAACTTGGGCACTAATGCACTATCTAACACAACCTGAGCACGGACCTGCTTACCAACACCCAGACAGCTGACCGCACGCTGAGCACATCAGACCCGCCATGGCCTTAGGTCATCATCTCTTCCCTACCTCAGTTTTCAGGCTTCAGAACCTAGACCTTATCTCCAATCACTGCCCACGGGTGACTGTGATGCAGAAATCAGAACTCTTCCTGACCCATGGCAAGAAACCTTGTGGTTGGCATGTTGTCCAACGTTCAGTGTAGGAGAAACCAGCATTCACCCTGAGGCCCCGCCCATTCTTGAGTGCGACGAGAGCATAAACACGCATTGTGACCTCAGCGTGAGTCCTGTCCTCTAGTAAGTCCTCTCAGTGGCTGGACCATTAGATGTCATAATGGGCTTGACATGTCCCTAGTCCCCAATTTTTAACCAGATTTCTGGTTGTCCAGTCGCCCCACCCCAGGGCTCTACTATGGAATCCCTCATTTGGTGGGACATCTGAGGTTGAAAAACAAAATGAAACAAATCGACAACAACAAAAAAAACGGACTTCTTCCATCCCCAGAATGACCCCAAACTCTTTGGACGGGACCGAACCCCCAGAGAGTAAGACTCGTCCATTTCCTATGAAGTCACCCGGCAATTTCACGACCATGAGTGACACGATATCCAGAGACAAAAACTTGAGCAAGAGCCTCACACTCGCCCTTTTTTCATATCCCGAAGTGTTCTCCTCATGGTCTGTAGATCAGTCCTGCCATACCTATGACCCAAAACATAAGCCGAGTTTGTGTTTTCAGACAACTGTCCAAACAGCTCTGGCCTACACACCCTACAGGCTCAGGGCCCTGGAGCCAAACCTGAGGACTGTACTTGCCCTCTCCAAGGGAATTGTATGTGCCCATTCCAATGGCCACAACCCTACTAGTAAGATAACCTCCAAAGTCCCTGAGGCCATCCCAATAGTTGTGGCTTCCCAGGACAAACAGGGGCAATCTGAGCCCATCTGAGCACCTATCTGCACTCAGACCCGTAGACTGATGTCCCCAGAGGTAAAAAGGAACGAACAGGCCCATAGGCACTAATCGGATCCATTGCTTTGGTTTCCAGGCATCTCTCCTCAGAGGCCTGGATTTCAATACCAGCATATGGCTGTTTCTTGACTCACCCATCAGAACTAATCTCATCTACACATGGGAAACATGCACGTTGGAGCTGTGTCAAAGCCTCTGTTTAGGAGAACCCTTCAGGGCCCCAGGGCCACCGCTTCATTCCTAGGTCTCCATAGACACAAAAACATATTAGGACACATCCACAGGAGAGTCCATTTCAACTCAGCCTCCTCGGTTGTCCCCCACATCCAGCAGATCTAACCTGTCTTGTTGCTTGGAGACAATTGGAATGCGAGGTGGGCTACCCAGCCATCCATCCTTAGAACCCTGCTCGGAATCGTTGGCCTGGAGCCAACCAACAGGTCTCAATTGTCCTGCAGAAGAATCTTTGCAGTTTGGAGCTTCTCACAACTCCCATCGTGGGAAAACCCTCATGTCCTCGTGATCCAACCCCCTTCAAGAAAGGGCCATCAGGGCAGAAATTCCAACCTGAGCGATCGTATGATCCTTGCCCTGACTTCAGATGCACGAGATCTCTATTAAGGTCTGTAGATTGTGCCTGCCATATCCTCACCCAGAAACCCAGGCCTAGCTTGGGTTCTCAGACTCCGTCTTCAGACTACTGGCCCACAAGCCCTCCAGTTTGGCAATCCAGAACTACAAAACCGCACTCTCCCTGCCCTACAGAAGTAAAACATTGCCCTCAGGGCTACCCCGAAACCGCAAATGAGGATCAACCTGCACGCCATTCGGCTGTACCCCAAACATATAGGCTGACCTGGGCACTATTTCCCCTTCTGACCCAGCCTGAGCCTGGACCTCCTGGTCCCACCCAGACAGCTGGCCGCACACTGAGCACATCGGACCCGCCATGGCCTTAGGTCGTCATCTCTTCCCAACTGCGGTTTTCAGGCTCCAGAACCTAGACCTTATCTCCAACCATTGCCCAGGGTTGAAAATGATGCAGAAATCAGAACTCTTTCCTTATGGCAAGAAACCTTGTGGTTGGCATGTTGTCCAACGTTCAGTGTAGTTGAAACAAGCGTGGCCCATGAGGCCCAGCCCATGCTTACGGGCCACATTGGTCACAAACACACATTGTGACACTCAGCCTGAGCCCAGTCCTCAGGTAAGGCCTCTCAGGGCCTATATGAAGAGACAGCATATTGGGCTTGCCATGCCCCTAGGCCCCAATTTTTAACCATAGTTCGGGTTGTCCCTTCACTCTTCCCCAGGGCTCTGCTTTGGAATTCCTCTTTTGGTGGGACACCTGAGGTAACAAACCTGAAAGGTGTCCTCCCATCCCACAGATTGACGAAAAACAATTGGGATCGGGTCAAATCCACAGAGAGGAAGATTCGTCCATGGCCCATGAGACCTCCCCAACATTCCACGGCCATCGCTGAAACAAAATCCAGAGACAAAATCCTGACCAAGCGCCTCAGACTCGCTCATTCTTCATATCCTGAAGAGTTCTTCTCATGGTTTGTAGATCGGGCGTGCCATACCTACGTCCCCAAACTTAAGCTGAGTTTGTGTTTTCAGTCTTCTGTCCTCAAAGTCCTGTGCCACACTCCCTCCAGGCTGGGGCCCCTGGAGCCACACATTAGGACTGCCCCCACCCAATCCATGGGAATTCTGCCCATTCCATTGTCAAAAATCGTACAAATTAGGAGAACCCTCCAAAGTCCCTGAGGCCATCCCAATAGTGTAGGTCGCCCGGGACAAAAAAGGGCGGTTGATACCGGCTGAGCATCTACCTCCACTCATCTACCTCCACTCATACCAAGAAGATTGAACCAGACAGGACCCGAGGCCATTATCGGATCCATTGCTTTGGTTTACAGGCATGTCTCCTCAAAAGCCTTGATTCCAATACCAGCAGTGGGGATTTCCTGAGGCACCCATCAGAACAAATCTCGTCTCCACAAGGAAACTTGTGCATGGGAGCTATGCCAAAGCTTAGGAGAATACTTCAGGTTCCCGGTGCCACCTCCCCATTCCAAGGCCCTCATGGACACAAACACACGTTAGGACCCATCCTCTGGAAAGTGCATTTCAACTCAGCCACCCCGGTTGCTCCCGCAGATCCATTAGATCTAAACTGTCTTGTTGCTAGGAGACAATTGGAAGGTGAGGCGGACTTTCCAGGCATCCATCCTCGAACGGTGCTCTGGAGTCATTCCATATGGGATGTGCTGGAGCTGTCCAACAGTTCTCAATTGTCCCGCAGAAGGAACCCTTGAAGGGGGCATCCCACATCTCCCAACGTGGAAAACCTCCATGGCCTCGAGATTCCGCTCCCTTCATGAAGGGGCCGTCATGCACAGAAACTCCAACCTGAGCCAACGTGGGATCCTCGCCCTGACTTCAGATGCATGAGATATTGGTTCAGATCTGCAGGGGGTACCTGCCGTGCCCTCACCCTGAATCCGAAGTCTAGCTTGTGTTCTCAGACTTCAGTCCTCACTCTACTGGCCCCAAAGCCCTCAAGTTTGGCAATTCCGGACCGACAATGAAGCACTCTGCCTGCACTCTAGAAAAAATATATTGCCTAATGAGCAACCCAGGCAGCTTAAATGAGGATAAACCTACACGGCACTCGAATGTACCGAAATTATATAGTCTAACCTGGGCACTAATGCACTGTCTGACACAACCTGAGCCCGGACCTGCTGACCAACACTCAGACAGCTGACCGCACGCTGAGCACATCAGACCCGCCATGGCCTTAGGTCATCATCTCTTCCCTACCTCAGTTTTCAGGCTTCAGAACCTAGACCTTATCTCCAATCACTGCCCACGGATGACTGTGATGCAGAAATCAGAACTCTTCCTGACCCATGGCAAGAAACCTTGTGGTTGGCATGTTGTCCAACGTTCAGTGTAGGAGAAACCAGCATTCACCCTGAGGCCCCGCCCATTCTTGAGTGCGACGAGAGCATAAACACGCATTGTGACCTCAGCGTGAGTCCTGTCCTCTAGTAAGTCCTCTCAGTGGCTGGACCATTAGATGTCATAATGGGCTTGACATGTCCCTAGTCCCCAATTTTTAACCAGATTTCTGGTTGTCCAGTCGCCCCACCCCAGGGCTCTACTCAGGAATCCCTCATTTGGTGGGACATCTGAGGTTGAAAAACAAAATGAAACAAATCGACAACAACAACAAAAAAACGGACTTCTTCCATCCCCAGAATGACCGCAAACTCTTTGGTCGGGACCGAACCCCCAGAGAGTAAGACTCGTCCATTTCCCATGAAGTCACCCGGCAATTTCACGACCATGAGTGACACGATATCCAGAGACAAAAACTTGAGCAAGAGCCTCACACTCGCCCTTTTTTCATATCCCGAAGTGTTCTCCTCATGGTCTGTAGATCAGTCCTGCCATACCTATGATTCAAAACATAAGCCGAGTTTGTGTTTTCAGACAACTGTCCAAACAGCTCTGGCCTACACACCCTACAGGCTCAGGGCCCTGGAGCCAAACCTGAGGACTGTACTTGCCCTCTCCAAGGGAATTGTATGTGCCCATTCCAATGGCCACAACCCTACTAGTAGGATAACCTCCAAAGTCCCTGAGGCCATCCCAATAGTTGTGGCTTCCCAGGACAAACAGGGGCAATCTGAGCCCATCTGAGCACCTACCTGCACTCAGACCCGTAGACTGATGTCCCCAAAGGTAAAAAGGAACGAACAGGCCCCTAGGCACTAATCGGATCCATTGCTTCGGTTTCCAGGCATCTCTCCTCAGAGGCCTGGATTTCAATACCAGCATATGGCTGTTTCTTGACTCACCCATCAGAACAAATCTCATCTACACATGGGAAACATGCACGTTGGAGCTTTGTCAAAGCCTCTGTTTAGGAGAACCATCAGGGCCCCAGGGCCACCGCTTCATTCCTAGGTCTCCATAGACACAAAAACATATTAGGACACATCCACAGGAGAGTCCATTTCAACTCAGCCTCCTCGGTTGCCACCCACATCCAGCAGATCTAACCTGTCTTGTTGCTTGGAGACAATTGGAATGCGAGGTGGGCTACCCAGCCATCCATCCTTAGAACCCTGCTCGGAATCCTTGGCCTGGAGCCAACCAACAGGTCTCAATTGTCCTGCAGAAGAATCTTTGCAGTTTGGAGGTTCTCACAACTCCCATCGTGGGAAAACCCCCATGTCCTCGTGATCCAACCCCCTTCAAGAAAGGGCCATCAGGGCAGAAATTCCAACCTGAGCGATCGTCTGATCCTTGCCCTGACTTCAGATGCACGAGATCTCTATTAAGGTCTGTAGATTGTGCCTGCCATATCCTCACCCAGGAACCTAGGCCTAGCTTGGGTTCTCAGACTCCGTCTTCAGACTACTGGCCCACAAGCCCTCCAGTTTGGCAATCCAGAACTACAATGCCGCACTCTGCCTGCCCTACAGAAGTAAAACATTGCCCTCAGGGCTACCCAGAAACCGCAAATGAGGATCAACCTGCACGCCATTCGGCTGTACCCCAAACATATAGGCTGACCTGGGCACTATTTCCCCTTCTGACCCAGCCTGAGCCTGGACCTCCTGGTCCCACTCAGACAGCTGGCCGCACACTGAGCACATCGGACCCGCCATGTCCTTAGGTCGTCATCTCTTCCCAACTGCGGTTTTCAGGCTCCAGAACCTAGACCTTATCTCCAACCATTGCCCAGGGTTGAAAATGATGCAGAAATCAGAACTCTTTCCTTATGGCAAGAAACCTTGTGGTTGGCATGTTGTCCAACGTTCAGTGTAGTTGAAACAAGCGTGGCCCATGAGGCCCAGCCCATGCTTGCGGGCCACATTGGTCACAAACACACATTGTGACCCTCAGCCTGAGCCCAGTCCTCAGGTAAGGCCTCTCAGGGCCTATATGAAGAGACAGCATATTGGGCTTGCCATGCTCCTAGGCCCCAATTTTTAACCATAGTTCGGGTTGTCCCTTCACTCTTCCCCAGGGCTCTGCTTTGGAATTCCTCTTTTGGTGGGACACCTGAGGTAACAAACCTGAAAGGTGTCCTCCCATCCCACAGATTGACGAAAAACAATTGGGATCGGGTCAAATCCACAGAGAGGAAGATTCGTCCATGGCCCATGAGACCTCCACAACATTCCACGGCCATCGCTGAAACAAAATCCAGAGACAAAAGCCTGACCAAGAGCCTCAGACTCGCTCATTCTTCATATCCTGAAGAGTTCTTCTCATGGTTTGTAGATCGGGCGTGCCATACCTACGTCCCCAAACTTAAGCTGAGTTTGTGTTTTCAGTCTTCTGTCCTCAAAGTCCTGGGCCACACTCCCTCCAGGCTGGGGCCCCTGGAGCCACACATTAGGACTGCCCCCACCCAATCCTAGGGAATTCTGCCCATTCCATTGTTAAAAATCCTACAAATTAGGAGAACCCTCCAAAGTCCCTGAGGCCATCCCAATAGTGTAGGTCGCCCGGGACAAAAAAGGGCGGTTGATACCGGCTGAGCATCTACCTCCACTCATCTACCTCCACTCATACCAAGAAGATTGAACCAGACAGGACCCGAGGCCATTATCGGATCCATTGCTTTGGTTTACAGGCATGTCTCCTCAAAAGCCTTGATTCCAATACCAGCAGTGGGGATTTCCTGAGGCACCCATCAGAACAAATCTCGTCCCACAAGGAAACTTGTGCATGGGAGCTATGCCAAAGCTTAGGAGAATACTTCAGGGTCCCGGTGCCACCTCCCCATTCCAAGGCCCTCATGGACACAAACACACGTTAGGACCCATCCTCTGGAAAGTGCATTTCAACTCAGCCACCCCGGTTGCTCCCGCAGATCCATTAGATCTAAACTGTCTTGTTGCTAGGAGAAAATTGGAAGGCGAGGCGGACTTTCCAGGCATCCATCCTCGAACGGTGCTCTGGAGTCATTCCATATGGGATGTGCTGGAGCTGTCCAACAGTTCTCAATTGTCGCGCAGAAGGAATCCTTGAAGGGGCATCCCACATCTCCCAACGTGGAAAACCTCCATGGCCTCGAGATTCCGCTCCCTTCATGAAGGGGCCGTCATGCACAGAAACTCCAACCTGAGCCAACGTGGGATCCTCGCCCTGACTTCAGATGCATGAGATATTGGTTCAGATCTGTAGGGGGTACCTGCCGTGCCCTCACCCTGAATCCGAAGTCTAGCTTGTGTTCTCAGACTTCAGTCCTCACTCTACTGGCCCCAAAGCCCTCAAGTTTGGCAATTCCGGACCGACAATGAAGCACTCTGCCTGCACTCTAGAAAAAATATATTGCCTAATGAGCAACCCAGGCAGCTTAAATGAGGATAAACCTACACGGCACTCGAATGTACCCAAATTATATAGTCTAACCTGGGCACTAATGCACTGTCTGACACAACCTGAGCCCGGACCTGCTGACCAACACTCAGACAGCTGACCGCACGCTGAGAACATCAGACCCGCCATGGCCTTAGGTCATCATCTCTTCCCTACCTCAGTTTTCAGGCTTCAAAACATATAGGCTGACCTGGGCACTATTTCCCCTTCTGACCCAGCCTGAGCTTGGACCTCATGGTCCCACCCAGACAGCTGGCCACAAACTGAGCACATCGGACCCGCCATGGCCTTAGGTCGTCATCTCTTCCCAACTGCGGTTTTCAGGCTCCAGAACCTAGACCTTATCTCCAACCACTGCCCAGGGTTGAAAATGATGCAGAAATCAGAACTCTTTCCCCATGGCAAGAAACCTTGTGGTTGGCATGTTGTCCAACGTTCAGGGTAGTTGAAACAAGCGTGGCCCATGAGGCCCAGCCCATGCTTGCAGGCCACATTGGTCACAAACACACATTGTGACCCTCAGCCTGAGCCCAGTCCTCAGGTAAGGCCTCTCAGGGCCTATATGAAGAGACAGCATATTGGGCTTGCCATGCCCCTAGGCCCCAATTTTTAACCATAGTTCGGGTTGTCCCTTCACTCTTCCCCAGGGCTCTGCTTTGGAATTCCTCTTTTGGTGGGACACCTGAGGTAACAAACCTGAAAGGAGTCCTCCCATCCCACAGTTGACGAAAAACAATTGGGATCGGGCCAAATCCACAGAGAGGAAGATTCGTCCATGGCCCATGAGATCTCCCCAACATTCCACGGCCATCGCTGAAACAAAAGTCAGAGACAAAAGCCTGAGCAAGCGCCTCAGACTCGCTCATTCTTCATATCCTGAAGAGTTCTTCTCAGGGTTTGTAGATCGGGCGTGCCATACCTACGTCCCCAAACTTAAGCTGATTTTGTGTTTTCAGTCTTCTGTCCTCAAAGTCCTGGGCCACACTCCCTCCAGGCTGGGGCCTTGGAGCCACTCATTAGACTGCCCCCACCCAATCCATGGGAATTCTGCCCATTCCATTGTCATAAATCGTACAAATTAGGAGAACCCTCCAAAGTCCCTGAGGCCATCCCAATAGTGTAGGTCGCCCGGGACAAAAAAGGGCGGTTGATACTGGCTGAGCATCTACCTCCACTCATCTACCTCCACTCATACCAAGAAGATTGAACCAGACAGGACCCGAGGCCATTATCGGATCCATTGCTTTGGTTTACAGGCATGTCTCCTCAAAAGCCTGGATTCCAATACCAGCAGAGGGGATTTCCTGAGGCACCCATCAGAACAAATCTCGTCTCCACAAGGAAACTTGTGCATGGGAGCTATGCCAAAGCTTAGGAGAATACTTCAGGGTCCCGGTGCTACCTCCCCATTCCAAGGCCCTCATGGACACAAACACAGGTAAGGACCCATCCTCTGGAAAGTGCATTTCAACTCAGCCACCCCGGTTGCTCCCGCAGATCCATTAGATCTAAACTGTCTTGTTGCTAGGAGACAATTGGAAGGCGAGGCGGACTTCCCAGGCATCCATCCTGGAACGGTGCTCTGGAGTCATTCCATAAGGGATGTCCTGGAGCTGTCCAACAGGTCTCAATTGTCCCGCAGAAGGAATCCTTGAAGGGGGCATCCCACATCTCCCAACGTGGAAAACCTCCATGGCCTCGAGATTCCGCTCCCTTCATGAAGGGGCCGTCATGCACAGAAACTCCAACCTGAGCCAACGTCGGATCCTCGCCTTGACTTCAGATGCATGAGATATTGGTTCAGAACTGCAGGGGGTACCTGCCGTGCCCTCACCCTGAATCCGAAGTCTAGCTTGTGTTCTCAGACTTCCGTCTTCACTCTCCTGGCCCCGAAGCCCTCAAGTTTGGCAATTCCAGACCGACAATGAAGCACTCTGTCTGCCCTCTAGAAAAAATATATTGCCTAATGAGTAGCCCAGGCAGCTTAAATGAGGATATACCTACACGGCACTCGAATGTACCCAAATTATATAGTCTAACCTGGGCACTAATTCACTGTCTGACACAACCTGAGCCCGGACCTGCTGACCAACACCCAGACAGCTGACCACACGCTGAGCATATCAGACCCGCCATGCCCTTAGGTCTACATCTCTTTCCTACCTCAGTTTTCAGGCTTCAGAACCTAGACCTTATCTCCAATCACTGCCCACGGGTGACTGTGATGCAGAAATCAGAACTCTTCCTGACCCATGGCAAGAAACCTTGTGGTTGGCATGTTGTCCAACGTTCAGTGTAGGAGAAACCAGCATTCACCCTGAGGCCCCGCCCATTCTTGCATGCGACGAGAGCATAAACACGCATTGTGACCTCAGCGTGAGTCCTGTCCTCTAGTAAGTCCTCTCAGTGGCTGGACCATTAGATGTCATAATGGGCTTGACATGTCCCTAGTCCCCAATTTTTAACCAGATTTCTGGTTGTCCAGTCGCCCCACCCCAGGGCTCTACTCAGGAATCCCTCATTTGGTGGGACATCTGAGGTTGAAAAACAAAATGAAACAAATCGACAACAACAACAAAAAAACGGACTTCTTCCATCCCCAGAATGACCCCAAACTCTTTGGTCGGGACCGAACCCCCAGAGAGTAAGACTCGTCCATTTCCCATGAAGTCACCCGGCAATTTCACGACCATGAGTGACACGATATCCAGAGACAAAAACTTGAGCAAGAGCCTCACACTCGCCCTTTTTTCATATCCCGAAGTGTTCTCCTCTTGGTCTGTAGATCAGTCCTGCCATACCTATGACCCAAAACATAAGCCGAGTTTGTGTTTTCAGACAACTGTCCAAACAGCTCTGGCCTACACACCCTACAGGCTCAGGGCCCTGGAGCCAAACGTGAGGACTGTACTTGCCCTCTCCAAGGGAATTGTATGTGCCCATTCCATTGGCCACAACCCTACTAGTAGGATAACCTCCAAAGTCCCTGAGGCCATCCCAATAGTTGTGGCTTCCCAGGACAAACAGGGGCAATCTGAGCCCATCTGAGCACCTACCTGCACTCAGACCCGTAGATTGATGTCCCCAGAGGTAAAAAGGAACGAACAGGCCCCTAGGCACTAATCGGATCCATTGCTTTGGTTTCCAGGCATCTCTCCTCAGAGGCCTGGATATCAATACCAGCATATGGCTGTTTCTTGACTCACCCATCAGAACAAATCTCATCTACACATGGGAAACATGCACGTTGGAGCTGTGTCAAAGCCTCTGTTTAGGAGAACCCTTCAGGGCCCCAGGGCCACCGCTTCATTCCAAGGTCTCCATAGACACAAAAACATATTAGGACACATCCACAGGAGAGTCCATTTCAACTCAGCCTCCTCGGTTGCCCCCCACATCCAGCAGATCTAACCTGTCTTGTTGCTTGGAGACCATTGGAATGCGAGGTGGGCTACCAAGCCATCCATCCTTAGGACCCTGCTCGGAATCGTTGGCCTGGAGCCAACCAACAGGTCTCAATTGTCCTGCAGAAGAATCTTTGCAGTTTGGAGCTTCTCACAACTCCCATCGTGGGAAAACCCCCATGTCCTCGTGATCCAACCCCCTTCAAGAAAGGGCCATCAGGGCAGAAAGTCCAACCTGAGCGATCGTCTGATCCTTGCCCTGACTTCAGATGCACGAGATCTCGATTGAGGTCTGTAGATTGTGCCTGCCATATCCTCACCCAGAAACCTAGGCCTAGCTTGGGTTCTCAGACTCCGTCCTCAGACTACTGGCCCACAAGCCCTCCAGTTGGGCAATCCAGAACTACAATTCCGCACTCTGCCTGCCCTACAGAAGTAAAACATTGCCCTCAGGGCTACCCCGAAACCGCAAATGAGGATCAACCTGCACGCCATTCGGCTGTACCCCAAACATATAGGCTGACCTGGGCACTATTTCCCCTTCTGACCCAGCCTGAGCCTGGACCTCCTGGTCCCACCCAGACACCTGGCCGCACACTGAGCACATCGGACCCGCCATGGCCTTAGGTCGTCATCTCTTCCCAAATGCGGTTTTCAGGCTCCAGAACCTAGACCTTATCTCCAACCACTGCCCAGGGTTGAAAATGATGCAGAAATCAGAACTCTTTCCCCATGGCAAGAAACCTTGTGGTTGGCATGTTGTCCAACGTTCAGTGTAGTTGAAACAAGCGTGGCCCATGAGGCCCAGCCCATGCTTGCGGGCCACATTGGTCACAAACACACATTGTGACCCTCAGCCTGAGCCCAGTCCTCAGGTAAGGCCTCTCTGGGCCTATATGAAGAGACAGCATATTGGGCTTGCCATGCCCCTAGGCCCCAAAATTTAACCATAGTTCGGGTTGTCCCTTCACTCTTCCCCAGGGCTCTGCTTTGGAATTCCTCTTTTGGTGGGACACCTGAGGTAACAAACCTGAAAGGAGTCCTCCCATCCCACAGATTGACGAAAAACAATTGGGATCGGGCCAAATCCACAGAGAGGAAGATTCGTCCATGGCCCATGAGACCTCCACAACATTCCACGGCCATCGTTGTAACAAAATCCAGAGACAAAAGCCTGAGCAAGCGCCTCAGACTCGCTCATTCTTCATATCCTGAAGAGTTCTTCTCATGGTTTGAAGATCGGGCGTGCCATACCTACGTCCCCAAACTTAAGCTGAGTTTGTGTTTTCAGTCTTCTGTCCTCAAATTCCTGGGCCACACTCCCTCCAGGCTGGGGCCCCTGGAGCCACACATTAGGACTGCCCCCAACCAATCCAGGGGAATTCTGCCCATTCCATTGTCAAATTCGTACAAATTAGGAGAACCCTCCAAATTCCCTGAGGCCATCCCAAAAGTGTAGGTCGCCCGGGACAAAAAAGGGCGGATGATACCGGCTGAGCATCTACCTCCACTCATCTACCTCCACTCATACCAAGAAGATTGAACCAGACAGGACCCGAGGCCATTATCGGATCCATTGCTTTGGTATACAGGCATGTCTCCTCAAAAGCCTGGATTCCAATACCAGCAGAGGGGATTTCCTGAGGCACCCATCAGAACAAATCTCGTCTCCACAAGGAAACTTGTGCATGGGAGCTAAGCCAAAGCTTAGGAGAATACTTCAGGGTCCCGGTGCCACCTCCCCATTCCAAGGCCCTCATGGACACAAACACACGTTAGGACCCATCCTCTGGAAAGTGCATTTCAACTCAGCCACCCCAGTTGCTCCCGCAGATCCATTAGATCTAAACTGTCTTGTTGCTAGGCGACAATTGGAAGGCGAGGCGGACTTCCCAGGCATCCAACCTCGAACGGTGCTCTGGAGTCATTCCATATGGGATGTCCTGGAGCTGTCCAACAGGTCTCAATAGTCCCGCAGAGAAAATCCTTGAAAGGGCATCCCACTTCTCCCAACGTGGAAAACCTGCATGGCCTCGAGATTCCGCTCCCTTCATGAAGGGGCCGTCATGCACAGAAACTCCAACCTGAGCCAAAGTCGGATCCTCGCCCTGACTTCAGATGCATGAGATATTGGTTCAGATCTGCAGGGGGTACCTGCCGTGCCCTCACCCTGAATCCGAAGTCTAGCTTGTGTTCTCAGACTTCCGTCCTCACTCTCATGGCCCCGAAGCCCTCAAGTTTGGCAATTCCGGAATGACAATGAAGCACTCTGCCTGCCCTCTAGAAAAAATATATTGACTAATGAGCAGCCCAGGCAGCTTAAATGAGGATAAACCTACACGGCCCTCGAATGTACCCAAATTATATAGTCTAACCTGGGCACTAATGCAATGTCTGACACAACCTGAGCCCGGACCTGCTGACCAACACCCAGACAGCTGACCACACGCTGAGCACATCAGACCCGCCATGGCCTTAGGTCATCATCTCTTCCCTACCTCAGTTTTCAGGCTTCAGAACCTAGACCTTATCTCCAATCACTGCCCACGGGTGACTGTGATGCAGAAATCAGAACTCTTCCTGACCCATGGCAAGAAACCTTGTGGTTGCCATGTTGTCCAACGTTCAGTGTAGGAGTAACCAGCATTCACCCTGAGGCCCCGCCCATTCTTGAGTGCGACGAGTGCATAAACACGCATTGTGACCTCAGCCTGAGTCCTGTCCTCTAGTAAGTCCTCTCAGTGGCTGGACCATTAGATGTCATAATGGGCTTCACATGTCCCTAGTCCCCAATTTTTAACCAGATTTCTGGTTGTCCAGTCGCCGCACCCCAGGGCTCTACTCTGGAATCCCTCATTTGGTGGGACATCTGAGGTTGAAAAACAAAATGAAACAAATTGACAACAACAACAAAAAAACGGACTTCTTCCATCCCCAGAATGACCCCAAACTCTTTGGACGGGACCGAACCCCCAGAGAGTAAGACTCCTCCATTTCCCATGAAGTCACCCGGCAATTTCACGACCATGAGTGACACGATATCCAGAGACAAAAACTCGAGAAAGAGCCTCACACTCGCCCTTTTTTCATATCCCGAAGTGTTCTCCTCATGGTCTGTAGATCAGTCCTGCCATACCTATGACCCAAAACATAAGCCGAGTTTGTGTTTTCAGACAACTGTCCAAACAGCTCTGGCCTACACACCCTACAGGCTCAGGGCCCTGGAGCCAAACCTGAGGACTGTACTTGCCCTCTCCAAGGGAATTGTATGTGCCCATTCCAATGGCCACAACCCTACTAGTAGGATAACATCCAAAGTCCCTGAGGCCATCCCAATAGTTGTGGCTTCCCAGGACAAACAGGGGCAATCTGAGCCCATCTGAGCACCTACCTGCACTCAGACCCGTAGACTGATGTCCCCAGAGGTAAAAAGGAACGAACAGGCCCCTAGGCACTAATCGGATCCATTGCTTTGTTTTTCAGGCATCTCTCCTCAGAGGCCTGTATTTCAATACCAGCACATGGCTGTTTCTTGACTCACCCATCAGAACAAATCTCATCTACACATGGGAAACATGCACATTGGAGCTGTGTCAAAGCCTCTGTTTAGGAGAACCCTTCCGGGACCCTGGGCCACCGCTTCATTCCAAGGTCTCCATAGACACAAAAACATATTAGGACACATCCACAGGAGAGTCCATTTCAACTCAGCCTCCTCGGTTGCCCCCCACATCCAGCAGATCTAGCCTGTCTTGTTGCTTGGAGACAATTGGAATGCGAGGTGGGCTACCCAGCCATCCATCCTTAGGACCCTGCTCGGAATCGTTGGCCTGGAGCCAACCAAGAGGTCTCAATTGTCCTGCAGAAGAATCTTTGCAGTTTGGAGCTTCTCACAACTCCCATCGTGGGAAAACCCCCATGTCCTCGTGATCCAACCCCCTTCAAGAAAGGGCCATCAGGGCAGAAAGTCCAACCTGAGCGATCGTCTGATCCTTGACCTGACTTCAGATGCACGAGATCTCGATTGAGGTCTGTAGATTGTGCCTGCCATATCCTCACCCAGAAACCTAGGCGTAGCTTGGGTTCTCAGACTCCGTCCTCAGACTACTGGCCCACAAGCCCTCCAGTTGGGCAATCCAGAACTACAATGCCGCACTCTGCCTGCCCTACAGAAGTAAAACATTGCCCTCAGGGCTACCCCGAAACCGCAAATGAGGATCAACCTGCACGCCATTCAGCTGTACCCCAAACATATAGGCTGACCTGGGCACTATTTTCCCTTCTGACCCAGCCTGAGCCTGGACCTCCTGGTCCCACCCAGACAGCTGGCCGCACACTGAGCACATCGGACCCGCCATGGCCTTAGGTCGTCATCTCTTCCCAACTGCGGTTTTCAGGCTCCAGAACCTAGACCTTATCTCCAACCACTGCCCAGGGTTGAAAATGATGCAGAAATCAGAACTCTTTCCCCATGGCAAGAAACCTTGTGGTTGGCATGTTGTCCAACATTCAGGGTAGTTGAAACAAGCGTGGCCCATGAGGCCCAGCCCATGCTTGCGGGCCACATTGGTCACAAACACACATTGTGACCCTCAGCCTGAGCCCAGTCCTCAGGTAAGGCCTCTCAGGGCCTATATGAAGAGACAGCATATTGGGCGTGCCATGCCCCTAGGCCCCAATTTTTAACCATAGTTCTGGTTGTCCTTTCACTCTTCCCCAGGGCTCTGCTTTGGAATTCCTCTTTTGGTGGACACCTGAGGTAACAAACCTGAAAGGTGTCCTCCCATCCCACAGATTGACGAAAAACAATTGGGATCGGGCCAAATCCACAGAGAGGAAGATTCGTCCATGGCCCATGAGATCTCCCCAACATTCCACGGCCATCGCTGAAACAAAAGTCAGAGACAAAAGCCTGAGCAAGCGCCTCAGACTCGCTCATTCTTCATATCCTGAAGAGTTCCTCTCATGGTTTGTAGATCGGGCGTGCCATACCTACGTCCCCAAACTTAAGCTGAGTTTGTGTTTTCAGTCTTCTGTCCTCAAAGTCTTGGGCCACACTCCCTCCAGGCTGGGTCCTTGGAGCCACACATTAGGACTGCCCCCACCCAATCCATGGGAATTCTGCCCATTCCATTGTCTAAAATCGTACAAATTAGGAGAACCCTCCAAAGTCCCTGAGGCCATCCCAATAGTGTAGGTCGCCCAGGACAAAACAGGGCGGTTGATACCGGCTGAGCATCTACCTCCACTCATCTACCTCCACTCATACCAAGAAGATTGAACCAGACAGGACCCGAGGCCATTATCGGATCCATTGCTTTGGTTTACAGGCATGTCTCCTCAAAAGCCTGCATTCCAATACCAGCAGAGGGGATTTCCTGAGGCACCCATCAGAACAAATCTCGTCTCCTCAAGGAAACTTGTGCATGGGAGCTATGCCAAAGCTTAGGAGAATACTTCAGGGTCCCGGTGCCACCTCCCCATTCCAAGGCCCTCATGGACGCAAACACACGTTAGGACCCATCCTCTGGAAAGTGCATTTCAACTCAGCCATCTGCGGTTGCTCCCGCAGATCCATGAGATCTAAACTGTCTTGTTGCTAGGAGACAATTGGAAGGCGAGGCGGACTTCCCAGGCATCCATCCTGGAACGGTGCTCTGGAGTCATTCCATATGGGATGTCCTGGAGCTGTCCAACAGGTCTCAATTGTCCCGCAGAAGGAATCTTTGAAGGGGGCATCCCACATCTCCCAACGTGGAAAACCTCCATGGCCTCGAGATTCCGCTCTCTTCATGAAGGGGCCGTCATGCACAGAAACTCCAACCTGAGCCAACGTGGGATCCTCGCCCTGACTTCAGATGCATGAGATATTGGTTCAGATCTGCAGGGGGTACCTGCCGTGCCCTCACCCTGAATCCGAGGTCTAGCTTGTGTTCTCAGACTTCTGTCCTCACTCTCCTGGCCCCGAAGCCCTCAAGTTTGGCAATTCCGGACCGACAATGAAGCACTCTGCCTGCCCTCTAGAAAAAATATATTGCCTAATGAGCAGCCCAGGCAGCTTAAATGAGGATAAACCTACACGGCCCTCGAATGTACCCAAATTATATAGTCTAACCTGGGCACTAATGCACTGTCTGACACAACCTGTGCCCGGACCTGCTGACCAACACCCAGACAGCTGACCGCACGCTGAGCACATCAGACCCGCCATGGCCTTAGGTCATCATCTCTTCCCTACCTCAGTTTTCAGGCTTCAGAACCTAGACCTTATCTCCAATCACTGCCCACGGGTGACTGTGCTGCAGAAATCAGAACTCTTCCTGACCCATGGCAAGAAACCTTGTGGTTGGCATGTTGTCCAACGTTCAGTGTAGGAGAAACCAGCATTCACCCTGAGGCCCCGCCCATTCTTGAGTGCGACGAGAGCATAAACACGCATTGTGACCTCAGCGTGAGTCCTGTCCTCTAGTAAGTCCTCTCAGTGGCTGGACCATTAGATGTCATAATGGGCTTGACATGTCCCTAGTCCCCAATTTTTAACCAGATTTCTGGTTGTCCAGTCGCCCCACCCCAGGGCTCTACTCTGGAATCCCTCATTTGGTGGGACATCTGAGGTTGAAAAATAAAATGAAACAAATCGAGAACAACAAAAAAACGGACTTCTTCCATCCCCAGAATGACCGCAAACTCTTTGGACGGGACCGAACCCCCAGAGAGTAAGACTCGTCCATTTCCTATGAAGTCACCCGGCAATTTCACGACCATGAGTGACACGATATCCAGAGACAAAAACTCGAGAAAGAGCCTCACACTCGCCCTTTTTTCATATCCCGAAGTGTTCTCCTCATGGTCTGTAGATCAGTCCTGCCATACCTATGACCCAAAACATAAGCCGAGTTTGTGTTTTCAGACAACTGTCCAAACAGCTCTGGCCTACACACTCTACAGGCTCAGGGCCCTGGAGCCAAACCTGAGGACTGTACTTACCCTCTCCAAGGGAATTGTATGTGCCCATTCCATTGGCCACAACCCTACTAATAGGATAACCTCCAAAGTCCCTGAGGCCATCCCAATAGTTGTGGCTTCCCAGGACAAACAGTGGCAATCTGAGCCCATCTGAGCACCTACCTGCACTCAGACCCGTAGACTGATGTCCCCAGAGGTAAAAAGGAACGAACAGGCCCCTAGGCACTAATCGGATCCATTGCTTTGGTTTCCAGGCATATCTCCTCAGAGGCCTGGATTTCAATACCAGCATATGGCTGTTTCTTGACTCACCCATCAGAACAAATCTCATCTACACATGGGAAACATGCACGTTGGAGCTGTGTCAAAGCCTCTGTTTAGGAGAACCCTTCAGGGCCCCAGGGCCACCGCTTCATTCCAAGGTCTCCATAGACACAAAAACATATTAGGACACATCCACAGGAGAGTCCATTTCAACTCAGCCTCCTCGGTTGCCCCCCACATCCAGCAGATCTAACCAGTCTTGTTGCTTGGAGACAATTGGAATGCGAGGTGGGCTACCCAGCCATCCATCCTTAGGACCCTGCTCGGAATCGTTGGCCTGGAGCCAACCAACAGGTCTCAATTGTCCTGCAGAAGAATCTTTGCAGTTTGGAGCTTCTCACAACTCCCATCGTGGGAAAACCCCCATGTCCTCGTGATCCAACCCCCTTCAAGAAAGGGCCATCAGGGCAGAAAGTCCAACCTGAGCGATCGTCTGATCCTTGCCCTGACTTCAGATGCACGAGATCTCGATTGAGGTCTGTAGATTGTGCCTGCCATATCCTCACCCAGAAACCTAGGCCTAGCTTGGGTTCTCAGACTCCGTCCTCAGACTACTGGCCCACAAGCCCTCCAGTTGGGTAATCCAGAACTACAATGCCGCACTCTGCCTGCCCTACAGAAGTAAAACATTGCCCTCAGGGCTACCCCGAAACCGCAAATGAGGATCAACCTGCACGCCATTCGGCTGTACCCCAAACATATAGGCTGACCTGGGCACTATTTCCCCTTCTGACCCAGCCTGAGCCTGGACCTCCTGGTCCCACCCAGACAGCTGGCCGCAAACTGAGCACATCGGACCCGCCATGGCCTTAGGTCGTGTCTCTTCCCAGATGCGGTTTTCAGGCTCCAGAACCTAGACCTTATCTCCAACCACTGCCCAGGGTTGAAAATGATGCAGAAATCAGAACTCTTTCCCCATGGCAAGAAACCTTGTGGTTAGCATGTTGTCCAACGTTCAGGGTAGTTGAAACAAGCGTGGCCCATGAGGCCCAGCCCATGCTTGCGGGCCACATTGGTCACAAACACACATTGTGACCCTCAGCCTGAGCCCAGTCCTCAGGTAAGGCCTCTCAGGGCCTATATGAAGAGACAGCATATTGGGCGTGCCATGCCCCTAGGCCCCAATTTTTAACCATAGTTCAGGTTGTCCCTTCACTCTTCCCCAGGGCTCTGCTTTGGAATTCCTCTTTTGGTGGGACACCTGAGGTAACAAACCTGAAAGGTGTCCTCCCATCCCACAGATTGACGAAAAACAATTGGGATCGGGCCAAATCCACAGAGAGGAAGATTCGTCCATGGCCCATGAGACCTCCCCAACATTCCACGGCCATCGCTGAAACAAAATCCAGAGACAAAAGCCTGAGCAAGCGCCTCAGACTCGCTCATTCTTCATATCCTGAAGAGTTCTTCTCATGGTTTGTAGATCGGGCGTGCCATACCTACGTCCCCAAACTTAAGCTGAGTTTGTGTTTTCAGTCTTCTGTCCTCAAAGTCCTGGGCCACACACCCTCCAGGCTGGGTCCTTGGAGCCACTCACTAGGACTGCCCCCACCCAATCCATGGGAATTCTGGCCATTCCATTGTCAAAAATCGTACAAATTAGGAGAACCCTCCAAAGTCCCTGGGGCCATCCCAATAGTGTAGGTCGCCCAGGACAAAACAGGGCGGTTGATACCGGCTGAGCATCTACCTCCACTCATCTACCTCCACTCATACCAAGAAGATTGAACCAGACAGGACCCGAGGCCATTATCGGATCCATTGCTTTGGTTTACAGGCATGTCTCCTCAAAAGCCTGCATTCCAATACCAGCAGAGGGGATTTCCTGAGGCACCCATCAGAACAAATCTCGTCTCCACAAGGAAACTTGTGCATGGGAGCTATGCCAAAGCTTAGGAGAATACTTCAGGGTCCCGGTGCCACCTCCCCATTCCAAGGCCCTCATGGACACAAACACACGATAGGACCCATTCTCTGGAAAGTGCATTTCAACTCAGCCACCCCGGTTGCTCCCGCAGATCCATTAGATCTAAACTGTCTTGTTGCTAGGAGACAATTGGAAGGCGAGGCGGACTTCCCAGGCATCCATCCTGGAACGGTGCTCTGGAGTCATTCCATATGGGATGTCCTGGAGCTGTCCAACAGGTCTCAATTGTCCTGCAGAGGGAATCCTTGAAGGGGACATCCCACATCTCCCAACGTGGAAAACCTCCATGGCCTCGAGATTCCGCTCCCTTCATGAAGGGGCCGTCATGCACAGAAACTCCAACCTGAGTCAACGTCGGATCCTCGCCCTGACTTCAGATGCATGAGATATTGGTTCAGATCTGCAGGGGGTACCTGCCGTGCCCTCACCCTGAATCCGAAGTCTAGCTTGTGTTCTCAGACTTCCGTCCTCGCTCTCCTGGCCCCGAAGCCCTCAAGTTTGGCAATTCCGGACCGACAATGAAGCACTCTGCCTGCCCTCTAGAAAAAATATATGGCCTAATGAGCAGCCCAGGCAGCTTAAATGAGGATAAACCTACACGGCACTCGAATGTACCCAAATTATATAATCTAACCTGGGCACTAATTCACTGTCTGACACAACCTGAGCCCGGACCTGCTGACCAACACCCAGACAGCTGACCACACGCTGAGCACATCAGACCCGCCATGGCCTTAGGTCATCATCTCTTCCCTACCTCAGTTTTCAGGCTTCAGAACCTAGACCTTATCTCCAATCACTGCCCACGGGTGACTGTGATGCAGAAATCAGAACTCTTCCTGACTCATGGCAAGAAACCTTGTGGTTGGCATGTTGTCCAACGTTCAGTGTAGGAGAAACAAGCATTCACCCTGAGGCTCCGCCCATTCTTGTGTGCGACGAGAGCATAAACACGCATTGTGACCTCAGCATGAGTCCTGTCCTCTAGTAAGTCCTCTCAGTGGCTGGAACATTAGATGTCATAATGGGCTTGACATGTCCCTAGTCCCCAATTTTTAACCAGATTTCTGGTTGTCCAGTCGCCCCACCCCAGGGCTCTACTCTGGAATCCCTCATTTGGTGGGACATCTGAGGTTGAAAAACAAAATGAAACAAATCGACAACAACAAAAAAACGGACTTCTTCCATCCCCAGTATGACCCCAAACTCTTTGGACGGGACCGAACCCCCAGAGAGTAAGACTCGTCCATTTCCCATGAAGTCACCCGGCAATTTCACGACCATGAGTGACACGATATCCAGAGACAAAAACTTGAGCAAGAGCCTCACACTCGCCCTTTTTTCATATCCCGAAGTGTTCTCCTCATGGTCTGTAGATCAGTCCTGCCATACCTATGACCCAAAACAAAAGCTGAGTTTGTGTTTTCAGACAACTGTCCAAACAGCTCTGGCCTACACACCCTACAGGCTCAGGGCCCTGGAGCCAAACCTGAGGACTGTACTTGCCCTCTCCAAGGGAATTGTATGTGCCCATTCCAATGGCCACAACCCTACTAATAGGATAACCTCCAAAGTCCCTGAGGCCATCCCAATAGTTGTGGCTTCCCAGGACAAACAGGGGCAATCTGAGCCCATTTGAACACCTACCTGCACTCAGACCCGTAGACTGTTGTCCCCAGAGGTAAAAAGGAACGAACAGGCCCCTAGGCACTAATCGGATCCATTGCTTTGGTTTCCAGGCATCTCTCCTCAGAGGCCTGGATTTCAATACCAGCATATGGCTGTTTCTTCACTCACCCATCGGAACAAATCTCATCTACACATGGGAAACATGCACGTTGGAGCTGTGTCAAAGCCTCTGTTTAGGAGAACCCTTCAGGGCCCCAGGGCCACCGCTTCATTCCAAGGTCTCCATAGACACAAAAACATATTAGGACACATCCACAGGAGAGTCCATTTCAACTCAGCCTCCTCGGTTGCCCCCCACATCCAGCAGATCTAACCTGTCTTGTTGCTTGGAGACAATTGGAATGCGAGGTGGGCTACCCAGCCATCCATCCTTAGAACACTGCTCGGAATCGTTGGCCTGGAGCCAACCAACAGGTCTCAATTGTCCTGCAGAAGAATCTTTGCAGTTTGGAGCTTCTCAAAACTCCCATCGTGCGAAAACCCCCATGTCCTCGTGATCCAACCCCCTTCAAGAAAGGGCCATCAGGGCAGAAAGTCCAACCTGAGCGATCGTCTGATCCTTGCCCTGACTTCAGATGCACGAGATGTCTATTGAGGTCTGTAGATTGTGCCTGCCATATCCTCACCCAGACACCTAGGCCTAGCTTGGGTTCTCAGACTCCGTCCTCAGACTACTGGCCCAAAAGCCCGCCAGTTTGGCAATCCAGAACTACAATGCCGCACCCTGCCTGCCCTACAGAAGTAAAACATTGCCCTCAGGGCTACCCCGAACCGCAAATGAGGATCAACCTGCACCCCATTCGGCTGTACCCAAACATATAGGCTGACCTGGGCACTATTTCCCCTTCTGACCCAGCCTGAGCCTGGACCTTCTGGTCCCACCCAGACAGCTGGCCGCACACTGAGCACAACGGACCCGCCATGGCCTTAGGTCGTCATCTCTTCCCAACTGCGGTTTTCAGGCTCCAGAACCTAGACCTTATCTCCAACCACTGCCCAGGGTTGAAAATGATGCAGAAATCAGAACTCTTTCCCCATGGCAAGAAACCTTGTGCTTGGCATGTTGTCCAACGTTCAGTGTAGTTGAAACAAGCGTGGCCCATGAGGCCCAGCCCATGCTTGCGGGCCACATTGGTCACAAACACACATTGTGACCCTCAGCCTGAGCCCAGTCCTCAGGTAAGGCCTCTCAGGGCCTATATGAAGAGACAGCATATTGGGCTTGCCATGCCCCTAGGCCCCAATTTTTAACCATAGTTCGGGTTGTCCCTTCACTCTTCCCCAGGGCTCTGCTTTGGAATTCCTCTTTTGGTGGGACACCTGAGGTAACAAACCTGAAAGGAGTCCTCCCATCCCACAGATTGACGAAAAACAATTGGGATCGGGCCAAATCCACAGAGAGGAAGATTCGTCCATGGCCCATGAAGCCTCCCCGAATTTCCACGGCCATCGCTGATACAAAATCCAGAGACAAAAGCCTGAGCAAGCGCCTCAGACTCGCTCATTCTTCATATCCTCAAGAGTTTTTTCATGGTTTGTAGATCGGACGTGCCATACCTAGGTCTCCAAACTTAAGCTGAGATTGTGTTTTCAGTCTTCTGTCCTCAAAGTCCTGGGCCACACTCCCTCCAGGCTGGGGCCCCTGGAGCCACACATTAGGACTGCCCCCACCCAATCCATGGGAATTCTGCCCATTCCATTATCAAAAATCGTACAAATTAGGAGAACCCTCCAAACTCCCCGAGGCCATCCCAATAGTGTAGGTCGCCCGGGACAGAAAATGGGCGGTTGATACCGGCTGAGCATCTACCTCCACTCTTCTACCTCCACTCATACCAAGGAGATTGAACCAGACAGGACCCGAGGCCATTACCGGATCCATTGCTTTGGTTTACAGGCATGTCTCCTCAAAAGCCTGCATTCCAATACCAGCAGAGGGGATTTCCTGAGGCACCCATCAGAACAAATCTCGTCTCCACAGGGAAACTTGTGCATGGGAGCTAAGCCAAAGCTTAGGAGAATACTTCAGGGTGTCGGTGCCACCTCCCCATTCCAAGGCCCTCATGGACACAAATACACGTTAGGACCCATCCTCGGGAAAGTGCATTTCAACTCAGCCACCCCGGTTGCTCCCGCAGATCCATTAGATCTAAACTGTCTTGTTGCTAGGAGACAATTGGAAGGCGAGGCGGACTTCCCAGGCATCGATCCTGGAACGGTGCTCTGGAGTCATTCCATATGGGATGTCCTGGAGCTGTCCAACAGGTCTCAATTGTCCCGCAGAAGGAATCCTTGAAGGGGGCATCCCACATCTCCCAACGTGGAAAACCTCCATGGCCTCGAGATTCCGCTCCCTTCATGAAGGGGCCGTCATGCACAGAAACTCCAACCTGAGCCAACGTGGGATCCTCGCCCTGACTTCAGATGCATGAGATATTGGTTCAGATCAGCAGGGGTACCTGCCGTTCCCTCACCCTGAATCCGAAGTCTAGCTTGTGTTCTCAGACTTCCGTCCTCACTCTCCTGGCCCCGAAGCCCTCAAGTTTGGCAATTCCGGAATGACAATGAAGCACTCTGCCTGCCCTCTAGAAAAAATATATTGCCTAATGAGCAGCCCAGGCAGCTTAAATGAGGATAAACCTACACGGCACTCGAATGTACCCAAATTATATAGTCTAACCTGGGCACTAATGCACTGTCTGACACAACCTGAGCCCGGACCTGCTGACCAACACCCAGACAGCTGACCGCACGCTGAGCACATCAGAACCGCCATGGCCTTAGGTCATCATCTCTTCCCTACCTCAGTTTTCAGGCTTCAGAACCTAGACCTTATCTCCAATCACTGCCCACGGGTGACTGTGATGCAGAAATCAGAACTCTTCCTGACCCATGGCAAGAAACCTTGTGGTTGGCATGTTGTCCAACGTTCAGTGTAGGAGAAACCAGCATTCACCCTGAGGCCCCGCCCATTCTTGAGTGCGACGAGAGCATAAACACGCACTGTGACCTCAGCGTGAGTCCTGTCCTCTAGTTAGTCCTCTCAGTGGCTGGACCATTAGATGTCATAATGGGCTTGACATGTCCCTAGTCCCCAATTTTTAACCAGATTTCTGGTTGTCCAGTCGCCCCACCCCAGGGCTCTACTCTGGAATCCCTCATTTGGTGGGACATCTGAGGTTGAAAAACAAAATGAAACAAATCGACAACAACAAAAAAACGGACTTCTTCCATCCCCAGAATGACCCCAAACTCTTTGGACGGGACCGAACCCCCAGAGAGTAAGACTCGTCCATTTCCCATGAAGTCACACGGCAATTTCACGACCATGAGTGACACGATATCCAGAGACAAAAACTTGAGCAAGAGCCTCACACTCGCCCTTTTTTCATATCCCGAAGTGTTCTCCTCATGGTCTGTTGATCAGTCCTGCCATACCTATGACCCAAAACATAAGCCGAGTTTGTGTTTTCAGACAACTGTCCAAACAGCTCTGGCCTACACACCCTACAGGCTCAGGGCCCTGGAGCCAAACCTGAGGACTGTACTTGCCCTCTCCAAGGGAATTGTATATGCCCATTCCAATGGCCACAACCCTACTAGTAGGATAACCTCCAAAGTCCCTGAGGCCATCCCAATAGTTGTGGCTTCCCAGGACAAACAGGGGCAATCTGAGCCCATCTGAGCACCTACCTGCACTCAGACCCGTAGACTAATGTCCCCAGAGGTAAAAAGGAATGAACAGGCCCCTAGGCACTAATCGGATCCATTGCTTTGGTTTCCAGGCATCTCTCCTCAGAGGCCTGGATTTCAATACCAGCATATGGCTGTTTCTTGACTCACCCATCAGAACAAATCTCATCTACACATGGGAAACATGCACGTTGGAACTGTGTCAAAGCCTCTGTTTAGGAGAACCCTTCAGGGCCCCTGGGCCACCGCTTCATTCCAAGGTCTCCATAGACACAAAACATATTAGGACACATCCACAGGAGAGTCCATTTCAACTCAGCCTCCTCGGTTGCCCCCCACATCCAGCAGATCTAACCTGTCTTGTTGCTTGGAGACCATTGGAATGCGAAGTGGGCTACCCAGCCATCCATCCTTAGAACCCTGCTTGGAATCGTTGGCCTGGAGCCAACCAACAGGTCTCAATTGTCCTGCAGAAGAATCTTTGCAGTTTGGAGCTTCTCACAACTCCCATCGTGCGAAAACCCCCATGTCCTCGTGATCCAACCCCCTTCAAGAAAGGGCCATCAGGGCAGAAAGTCCAACCTGAGCGATCGTCTGATCCTTGCCCTGACTTCAGATGCACGAGATCTCGATTGAGGTCTGTAGATTGTGACTGCCATATCCTCACCCAGAAACCTAGGCCTAGCTTGGGTTCTCAGACTCCGTCCTCAGACTACTGGCCCACAAGCCCTCCAGTTGGGCAATCCAGAACTACAATGCCGCACTCTGCCTGCCCTACAGAAGTAAAACATTGCCCTCAGGGCTACCCCGAAACCGCAAATGAGGATAAACCTGCACGCCATTCGGCTGTACCCCAAACATATAGGCTGACCTGGGCACTATTTCCCCTTCTGACCCAGCCTGAGCCTGGACCTCCTGGTCCCACCCAGACAGCTGGCCGCACACTGAGCACATCGGACCCGCCATGGCCTTAGGTCGTCATCTCTTCCCAACTGCGGTTTTCAGGCTCCAGAACCTAGACCTTATCTCCAACCATTGCCCAGGGTTGAAAATGATGCAGAAATCAGAACTCTTTCCCCATGGCAAGAAACCTTGTGGTTGGCATGTTGTCCAACGTTCAGTGTAGTTGAAACAAGCGTGGCCCATGAGGCCCAGCCCATGCTTGCGGGCCACATTGGTTACAAACACACATTGTGACCCTCAGCCTGAGCCCAGTCCTCAGGTAAGGCCTCTCAGGGCCTATATGAAGAGACAGCATATTGGGCTTGCCATGCCCCTAGGCCCCAATTTTTAACCATAGTTCGGGTTTTCCCTTCACTCTTCCCCAGGGCTCTGCTTTGGAATTCCTCTTTTCGTGGGACACCTGAGGTAACAAACCTGAAAGGAGTCCTCCCATCCCACAGATTGACGAAAAACAATTGGGATCGGGCCAAATCCACAGAGAGGAAGATTCGTCCATGGCCCATGAGACCTCCCCAAAATTCCACGGCCATCGCTGAAACAAAATCCAGAGACAAAAGCCTGAGCAAGCTCCTCAGACTCGCTCATTCTTCATATCCTGACGAGTTCTTCTCATGGTTTGTAGATCGGGGTGCCATACCTACGTCCCCAAACTTAAGCTGAGTTTGTGTTTTCAGTCTTCTGTCCTCAAAGTCCTGGGCCACACTCCCTCCATGCTGGGGCCCCTGGAGCCACACATTAGGACTGCCCCCACCCAATCCATGGGAATTCTGCCCATTCCATTGTCAAAAATCGTACAAATTAGGAGAACCCTCCAAAGTCCCTGAGGCCATCCCAATAGTGTAGGTCGCCCGGGACAAAAAAGGGCGGTTGATACCGGCTGAGCATCTACCTCCACTCATCTACCTCCACTCATACCAAGAAGATTGAACCAGACAGGACCCGAGGCCATTATCGGATCCATTGCTTTGGTTTACAGGCATGTCTCCTCAAAAGCTTGCATTCCAATACCAGCAGAGGGGATTTCCTGAGGCACCCATCAGAACAAATCTCGTCTCCACAAGGAAACTTGTGCATGGGAGCTGTGCCAAAGCTTAGGAGAATACTTCAGGGTCCCGGTGCCACCTCCCCATTCCAAGGCCCTCATGGACACAAACACACGTTAGGACCCATCCTCTGGAAAGTGCATTTCAACCCAGCCACCCCCGTTGCTCCCGCAGATCCATTAGATCTAAACTGTCTTGTTGCTACGAGACAATTGGAAGGCGAGGCGGACTTCCCAGGCATCCATCCTGGAACGGTGCTCTGGAGTCATTCCATATGGGATGTCCTGGAACTGTCCAACAGGTCTCAATTGTCCCGCAGAAGGAATCCTTGAAGGGGGCATCTCACATCTCCCAACGTGGAAAACATCCATGGCCTCGAGATTCCGCTCCCTTCATGAAGGGGCCGTCATGCACAGAAACTCCAACCTGAGCCAACGTCGGATCCTCTCCCTGACTTCAGATGCATGAGATATTGGTTCAGATCTGCAGGGGGTATCTGCCGTGCCCTCACCCTGAATCCGAAGTCTAGCTTGTGTTCTCAGACTTCCGTCCTCACTCTCCTGGCCCCGAAGCCCTCAAGTTTGGCAATTCCGGAATGACAATGAAGCACTCTGCCTGCCCTCTAGAAAAAATATATTGCCTAATGAGCAGCCCAGGCAGCTTAAATGAGGATGAACCTACACGGCACTCGAATGTACCCAAATTATATAGTCTAACCTGGGCACTAATGCACTGTCTGACACAACCTGAGCCCGGACCTGCTGACCAACACCCAGACAGCTGACCGCACGCTGAGCACATCAGACCCGCCATGGCCTTAGGTCATCATCTCTTCCCTACATAGTTTTCAGGCTTCAGAACCTAGACCTTATCTCCAATCACTGCCCACGGGTGACTGTGATGCAGAAATCAGAACTCTTCCTGACCCATGGCAAGAAACCTTGTGGTTGGCATGTTGTCCAACGTTCAGTGTAGGAGAAACCAGCATTCACCCTGAGGCCCCGGCCATCTTGAGTGCGACGAGAGCATAAACACGCATTGTGACCTCAGCGTGAGTCCTGTCCTCTAGTAAGTCCTCTCAGTGGCTGGACCATTAGATGTCATAATGGGCTTGACATATCCCTAGTCCCCAATTTTTAACCAGATTTCTGGTTGTCCAGTCGCCCCACCCCAGGGCTCTACTCTGGAATCCCTCATTTGGTGGGACATCTGAGGTTGAAAAACAAAATGAAACAAATCGACAACAACAAAAAAACGGATTTCTTCCATCCCCAGAATGACCCCAAACTCTTTGGACGGGACCGAACCCCCAGAGAGTAAGACTCGTCCATTTCCCATGAAGTCACACGGCAATTTCACGACCATGAGTGACACGATATCCAGAGACAAAAACTTGAGCAAGAGCCTCACACTCGCCCTTTTTTCATATCCCGAAGTGTTCTCCTCATGGTCTGTAGATCAGTCCTGCCATACCTATGACCCAAAACATAAGCCGAGTTTGTGTTTTCAGACAACTGTCCAAACAGCTCTGGCCTACACACCCTACAGGCTCAGGGCCCTGGAGCCAAACCTGAGGACTGTACTTGCCCTCTCCAAGGGAATTGTATGTGCCCATTCCAATGGCCACAACCCTACTAGTAGGATACCCTCCAAAATCCCTGAGGCCATCCCAATAGTTGTGGCTTCCCAGGACAAACAGGGGCAATCTGAGCCCCTCTGAGCACCTACCTGCACTCAGACCCGTAGACTGATGTCCCCAGAGGTAAAAAGGAACGAACAGGCCCCTAGGCACTAATCGGAAACATTGCTTTGGTTTCCAGGCATCTCTCCTCAGAGGCCTGGATTTCAATACCAGCATATGGCTGTTTCTTGACTCACCCATCAGAACAAATCTCATCTACACATGGGAAACATGCACGTTGGAGCTGTGTCAAAGCCTCTGTTTAGGAGAACCCTTCAGGGCCCCAAGGCCACCGCTTCATTCCAAGGTCTCCATAGACACAAAAACATATTAGGACACATGCACAGGAGAGTCCATTACAACTCAGCCTCCTCGGTTGACCCCCACATCCAGTAGATCTAACCTGTCTTGTTTCTTGGAGACAATTGGAATGCGAGGTGGGCTACCCAGCCATCCAACCTTAGGACCCTGCTCGGAATCGTTGGCCTGGAGCCAACCAACAGGTCTCAATTGTCCTGCAGAAGAATCTTTGCAGTTTGGAGCTTCTCACAACTCCCATCGTGGGAAAACCCCCATGTCCTCGTGATCCAACCCCCTTCAAGAAAGGGCCATCAGGGCAGAAAGTCCAACCTGAGCGATCGTCTGATCCTTGCCCTGACTTCAGATGCACGAGATGTCTATTGAGGTCTGTAGATTGTGCCTGCCATATCCTCACCCAGAAACCTAGGCCTAGCTTGGGTTCTCAGACTCCGTCCTCAGACTACTGGCCCACAAGCCCTCCAGTTGGGCAATCCAGAAGTACAATGCCGCACTCTGCCTGCCCTTCAGAATTAAAACATTGCCCTCAGGGCTACCCCGAAACCGCAAATGAGGATCAACCTGCACGCCATTCGGCTGTACCCCAAACATATAGGCTGACCTGGGCACTATTTCCCCTTCTGAACCAGCCTGAGCCTGGACCTCCTGGTCCCACCCAGACAGCTGGCCGCACACTGAGCACATCGGACCCGCCATGGCCTTAGGTCGTCATCTCTTCCCAACTGCGGTTTCAAGCTCCAGATCCTAGACCTTATCACCACCCACTGCCCAGTTTGAAAATGATGCAGAAATCAGAACTCTTTCCCCATGGCAAGAAACCTTGTGCTTGGCATGTTGTCCAACGTTCAGTGTAGTTGAACCAAGCGTGGCCCATGAGGCCCAGCCCATGCTTGCGGCCACATTGGTCACAAACACACATTGTGACCCTCAGCCTGAGCCCAGTCCTTAGGTAAGGCCTCTCAGGGCCTATATGAAGAGACAGCATATTGGGCTTGCCATGCCCCTAGGCCCCAATTTTTAACCATAGTTCGGGGTGTCCCATCACTCTTCCCCAGGGCTCTGCTTTGGAATTCCTCTTTTGGTGGGACACCTGAGGTAACAAACCTGAAAGGAGTCCTCCCATCCCACAGATTGACGAAAAACAATTGGGATCGGGCCAAATCCACAGAGAGGAAGATTCCTCCATGGCCCATGAGACTTCCCCAACATTCCACGGCCATCGCTGAAACAAAAGTCAGAGACAAAAGCCTGAGCAAGCGCCTCAGACTCGCTCATTCTTCATATCCTGAAGAGTTCTTCTCATGGTTTGTAGATCGGGCATGCCATACCTACGTCCCCAAACTTAAGCTGAGTTTGTGTTTTCAGTCTTCTGTCGTCAAAGTCCTGGGCCACACTCCCTCCAGGCTGGGGCCCCTGGAGCCACACATTAGGACTGCCCCCACCCAATCCATGGCAATTCTGCCCATTCAATTGTCAAAAATCGTACAAATTAGGAGAACCCTCCAAAGTCCCTGAGGCCATCCCAATAGAGTAGGTCGCCCGGACAAAAAAGGGCGGTTGATACCGGCTGAGCATCTACCTCCACTCATCTACCTCCACTCATACCAAGAAGATTGAACCAGACAGGACCCGAGGCCATTATCGGATCCATTGCTTTGGTTTACAGGCATGTCTCCTCAAAAGCCTGCATTCCAATACCAGCAGAGGGGATTTCCTGAGGCACCCATCAGAACAAATCTCGTCTCCACAAGGAAACTTGTGCATGGGAGCTATGCCAAAGCTTAGGAGAATACTTCAGGGTCCCGGTGCCACCTCCCCATTCCAAGGCCCTCATGGACACAAACACACGTTAGGACCCATCCTCTGGAAAGTGCATTTCAACTCAGCCACCCCGGTTGCTCCCGCAGATCCATTAGATCTAAACTGTCTTGTTGCTAGGAGACAATTGGAAGGCGAGGCGGACGTCCCAGGCATCCATCCTGGAACGGTGCTCTGGAGTCATTCCATATGGGATGTACTGGAGCTGTCCAACAGGTCTCAATTGTCCCGCAGAAGGAATCCTTGAAGGGGGCATCCCACATCTCCCAATGTGGAAAACCTCCATGGCCTCGAGATTCCGCTCCCTTCATGAAGGGGCCGTCATGCACAGAAACTCCAACCTGAGCCAACGTGGGATCCTCGCCCTGACTTCAGATGCATGAGATATTGGTTCAGATCAGCAGGGGTACCTGCCGTTCCCTCACCCTGAATCCGAAGTCTAGCTTGTGTTCTCAGACTTCCGTCCTCACTCTCCTGGCCCCGAAGCCCTCAAGTTTGGCAATTCCGGAATGACAATGAAGCACTCTGCCTGCCCTCTAGAAAAAATATATTGCCTAATGAGCAGCCCAGGCAGCTTAAATGAGGATAAACCTACACGGCACTCGAATGTACCCAAATTATATAGTCTAACCTGGGCACTAATGCACTGTCTGACACAACCTGAGCCCGGACCTGCTGACCAACACCCAGACAGCTGACCGCACGCTGAGCACATCAGAACCGCCATGGCCTTAGGTCATCATCTCTTCCCTACCTCAGTTTTCAGGCTTCAGAACCTAGACCTTATCTCCAATCACTGCCCACGGGTGACTATGATGCAGAAATCAGAACTCTTCCTGACCCATGGCAAGAAACCTTGTGGTTGGCATGTTGTCCAACGTTCAGTGTAGGAGAAACCAGCATTCACCCTGAGGCCCCGCCCATTCTTGAGTGCGACGAGAGCATAAACATGCACTGTGACCTCAGCGTGAGTCCTGTCCTCTAGTTAGTCCTCTCAGTGGCTGGACCATTAGATGTCATAATGGGCTTGACATGTCCCTAGTCCCCAATTTTTAACCAGATTTCTGGTTGTCCAGTCGCCCCACCCCAGGGCTCTACTCTGGAATCCCTCATTTGGTGGGACATCTGAGGTTGAAAAACAAAATGAAACAAATCGACAACAACAAAAAAACGGACTTCTTCCATCCCCAGAATGACCCCAAACTCTTTGGACGGGACCGAACCCCCAGAGAGTAAGACTCGTCCATTTCCCATGAAGTCACACGGCAATTTCACGACCATGAGTGACACGATATCCAGAGACAAAAACTTGAGCAAGAGCCTCACACTCGCCCTTTTTTCATATCCCGAAGTGTTCTCCTCATGGTCTGTTGATCAGTCCTGCCATACCTATGACCCAAAACATAAGCCGAGTTTGTGTTTTCAGACAACTGTCCAAACAGCTCTGGCCTACACACCCTACAGGCTCAGGGCCCTGGAGCCAAACCTGAGGACTGTACTTGCCCTCTCCAAGGGAATTGTATATGCCCATTCCAATGGCCACAACCCTACTAGTAGGATAACCTCCAAAGTCCCTGAGGCCATCCCAATAGTTGTGGCTTCCCAGGACAAACAGGGGCAATCTGAGCCCATCTGAGCACCTACCTGCACTCAGACCCGTAGACTAATGTCCCCAGAGGTAAAAAGGAATGAACAGGCCCCTAGGCACTAATCGGATCCATTGCTTTGGTTTCCAGGCATCTCTCCTCAGAGGCCTGGATTTCAATACTAGCATATGGCTGTTTCTTGACTCACCCATCAGAACAAATCTCATCTACACATGGGAAACATGCACGTTGGAACTGTGTCAAAGCCTCTGTTTAGGAGAACCCTTCAGGGCCCCTGGGCCACCGCTTCATTCCAAGGTCTCCATAGACACAAAACATATTAGGACACATCCACAGGAGAGTCCATTTCAACTCAGCCTCCTCGGTTGCCCCCCACATCCAGCAGATCTAACCTGTCTTGTTGCTTGGAGACAATTGGAATGCGAAGTGGGCTACCCAGCCATCCATCCTTAGAACCCTGCTTGGAATCGTTGGCCTGGAGCCAACCAACAGGTCTCAATTGTCCTGCAGAAGAATCTTTGCAGTTTGGAGCTTCTCACAACTCCCATCGTGCGAAAACCCCCATGTCCTCGTGATCCAACCCCCTTCAAGAAAGGGCCATCAGGGCAGAAAGTCCAACCTGAGCGATCGTCTGATCCTTGCCATGATATCAGATGCACGAGATCTCGATTGAGGTCTGTAGATTGTGCCTGCCATATCCTCACCCAGATACCTAGGCCTAGCTTGGGTTCTCAGACTCCGTCTTCAGACTACTGGCCCACAAGCCCTCCAGTTTGGCAATCCAGAACTACAATGCCGCACTCTGCCTGCCCTACAGAAGTCAAACATTGCCCTCAGGGCTACCCCGAAACCCCAAATGAGGATCAACCTGCACGCCATTCGGCTGTACCCCAAACATATAGGCTGACCTGGGCACTATTTCCCCTTCTGACCCAGCCTGAGCCTGGACCTCCTGGTCCCACCCAGACAGCTGGCCGCACACTGAGCACATCGGACCCGCCATGGCCTTAGGTCGTCATCTCTTCACAACTGCGGTTTTCAGGCTCCAGAACCTAGACCTTATCTCCAACCACTGCCCAGGGTTGAAAATGATGCAGAAATCAGAACTCTTTCCCCATGGCAAGAAACCTTGTGGTTGGCATGTTGTCCAACGTTCAGTGTAGTTGAAACAAGCGTGGCCCATGAGGCCCAGCCCATGCTTGCGGGCCACATTGCTCACAAACACACATTGTGACCCTCAGCCTGAGCCCAGTCCTCAGGTAAGGCCTCTCAGGGCCTATATGAAGAGACAGCATATTGGGCTTGTCATGCCCCTAGGCCCCAATTTTTAACCATAGTTCGGGTTGTCCCTTCACTCTTCCCCAGGGCTCTGCTTTGGAATTCCTATTTTGGTGGGACACCTGAGGTAACAAACCTGAAAGGAGTCCTCCCATCCCACAGATTGACGAAAAACAATTGGGATCGGGCCAAATCCACAGAGAGGAAGATTCGTCCATGTCCCATGAGACCTCCACACATTCCACGGCCATCGCTGAAACGAGATCCAGAGACAAAAGCCTGAGCAAGCTCCTCAGACTCGCTCATCTTCATATCCTGAAGAGTTCTTCTCATGGTTTGTAGATCGGGCGTGCCATACCTACGTCCCCAAACTTAAGCTGAGTTTGATTTTCAGTCTTCTGTCCTCAAAGTCCTGGGCCACACTCCCTCCAGGCTGGGGCCCCTGGAGCCACACATTAGGACTGCCCCCACCCAATCCATGGGAATTCTGCCCATTCCATTGTCAAAAATCGTACAAATTAAGAGAACCCTGCAAAGTCCCTGAGGCCATCCCAATAGTGTAGGTCGCCCGGGACAAAAAAGGGCGGTTGATACCGGCTGAGCATCTACCTCCACTCATCTACCTCCACTCATACCAAGAAGATTGAACCAGACAGGACCCGAGGCCATTATCGGATCCATTGCTTTGGTTTACAGGCATGTCTCCTCAAAAGCCTGGATTCCAATACCAGCAGAGGGGATTTCCTGAGGCACCCATCAGAACAAATCTCGTCTCCACAAGGAAACTTGTGCATGGGAACTATGCCAAAGCTTAGGAGAATACTTCAGGGTCCCGGTGCCACCTCCCCATTCCAAGGCCCTCATGGACACAAACACACGTTAGGACCCATTCTCTGGAAAGTGCATTTCAACTCAGCCACCCCGGTTGCTCCCGCAGATCCATTAGATCTAAACTGTCTTGTTGCTAGGAGACAATTGGAAGGCGAGGCGGACTTCCCAGGCATCCATCCTGGAACGGTGCTCTGGAGTCATTCCATATGGGATGACCTGGAGCTGTCCAACAGGTCTCAATTGTCCCGCAGAAGGAATCCTTGAAGGGGGCATCCCACATCTCCCAACGTGGAATATATGCATGGCCTCGAGATTCCGCTCCCTTCATGAAGGGGCCTTCATGCACAGAAACTCCAACCTGAGCCAACGTGGGATCCTCGCCCTGACTTCAGATGCATGAGATATTGGTTCAGATCTGCAGGGGGTACCTGCCGTGCCCTCACCCTGAATCCGAAGTCTAGCTTGTGTTCTCAGACTTCCGTCCTCACTCTCCTGCCCCCGAAGCCCTCAAGTTTGGCAATTCCGGACCGACAATGAAGCACTCTGCCTGCCCTCTAGAAAAAATATATTGCCTAATGAGCAGCCCAGGCAGCTTAAATGAGGATAAACCTACACGGCACTCGAATGTACCCAAATTATATAGTCTAACCTGGGCACTAATGCACTGTCTGACACAACCTGAGCCCGGACCTGCTGACCAACACCCAGACAGCTGACCGCACGCTGAGCACATCAGACCCGCCATGGCCTTAGGTCATCATCTCTTCCCTACCTCAGTTTTCAGGCTTCAGAACCTAGACCTTATCTCCAATCACTGCCCACGGGTGACTGTGATGCAGAAATCAGAACTCTTCCTGACCCATGGCAAGAAACCTTGTGGTTGGCATGTTGTACAACGTTCAGTGTAGGAGAAACCAGCATTCACCCTGAGGCCCCGCCCATTCTTGAGTGCGACGAGAGCATAAACACTCATTGTGACCTCAGCGTGAGTCCTGTCCTCTAGTAAGTCCTCTCAGTGGCTGGACCATTAGATGTCATAATGGGCTTGACATATCCCTAGTCCCCAATTTTTAACCAGATTTCTGGTTGTCCAGTCGCCCCACCCCAGGGCTCTACTCTGGAATCCCTCATTTGGTGGGACATCTGAGGTTGAAAAACAAAATGAAACAAATCGACAACAACAACAAAAAAACGGACTTCTTCCATCCCCAGAATGACCGCAAACTCTTTGCACGGGACCGAACCCCCAGAGAGTAAGACTCGTCCATTTCCCATGAAGTCACCCGGCAATTTCACGACCATGAGTGACACGATATCCAGAGACAAAAACTTGAGCAAGAGCCTCACACTCGCCCTTTTTTCATATCCCGAAGTGTTCTCCTCATGGTCTGTAGATCAGTCCTGCCATACCTATGACCCAAAACATAAGCCGAGTTTGTGTTTTCAGACAACTGTCCAAACAGCTCTGGCCTACACACCCTACAGGCTCAGGGCCCTGGAGCCAAACCTGAGGACTGTACTTGCCCTCTCCAAGGGAATTGTATGTGCCCATTCCAATGGCCACAACCCTACTAGTAGGATAACCTCCAAAGTCCCTGAGGCCATCCCAATAGTTGTGGCTTCCCAGGACAAACGGGCAATATGAGCCCATCTGAGCACCTACCTGCACTCAGACCCGTAGACTGATGTCCCCAGAGGTAAAAAGGAACGAACAGGCCCCTAGGCACTAATCGGATCCATTGCTTTGGTTTCCAGGCATCTCTCCTCAGAGGCCTGGATTTCAATACCAGCATATGGCTGTTTCTTGACTCACCCATCAGTACAAATCTCATCTACACATGGGAAACATGCACGTTGGAGCTGTGTCAAAGCCTCTGTTTAGGAGAACCCTTCAGGGCCCCAGGGCCACCGCTTCATTCCAAGGTCTCCATAGACACAAAAACATATTAGGACACATCCACAGGAGAGTCCATTTCAACTCAGCCTCCTCGGTTGCCCCCCACATCCAGCAGATCTAACCTGTCTTGTTGCTTGGAGACAATTGGAATGCGAGGTGGGCTACCCAGCCATCCATCCTTAGAACCCTGCTCGGAATCGTTGGCCTGGAGCCAACCAACAGGTCTCAATTGTCCTGCAGAAGAATCTTTGCAGTTTGGAGCTTCTCACAACTCCCATCGTGGGAAAACCCCCATGTCCTCGTGATCCAACCCCCTTCAAGAAAGGGCCATCAGGGCAGAAAGTCCAACCTGAGCGATCGTCTGATCCTTGCCCTGACTTCAGATGCACGAGATCTCGATTGAGGTCTGTAGATTGTGCCTGCCATATCCTCACCCAGAAACCTAGGCCTAGCTTGGGTTCTTAGACTCCGTCCTCAGACTACTGGCCCACAAGCCCTCCAGTTGGGCAATCCAGAACTACAATGCCGCACTCTGCCTGCCCTACAGAAGTAAAACATTGCCCTCAGGGCTACCCCGAAACCGCAAATGAGGATCAAACTGCACGCCATTCGGCTGTACCCCAAACATATAGGATGACCTGGGCACTATTTCCCCTTCTGACCCAGCCTGAGCCTGGACCTCCTGGTCCCACCCAGACAGCTGGCCGCACACTGAGCACATCGGACCCGCCATGGCCTTAGGTCGTCATCTCTTCCCAACTGCGGTTTTCAGGCTCCAGAACCTAGACCTTATCACCAACCATTGCCCAGGGTTGAAAATGATGCAGAAATCAGAACTCTTTCCCCATGGCAAGAAACCTTGTGCTTGGCATGTTGTCCAACGTTCAGTGTAGTTGAAACAAGCGTGGCCCATGAGGCCCAGCCCATGCTTGCGGGCCACATTGGTCACAAACACACATTGTGACCCTCAGCCTGAGCCCAGTCCTCAGGTAAGGCCTCTCAGGGCCTATATGAAGAGACAGCATATTGGGCTTGCCATGCCCCTAGGCCCCAATTTTTAACCATATTTCGGGTTGTCCCTTCACTCTTCCCCAGGGCTCTGCTTTGGAATTCCTCTTTTGGTGGGACACCTGAGGTAACAAACCTGAAAGGAGTCCTCAGATTGACGAAAAACAATTGGGATCGGGCCAAATCCACAGAGAGGAAGATTCGTCCATGGCCCATGAGGCCTCCCCGACATTCCACGGCGTTCGCTGATACAAAATCCAGAGACAAAAGCCTGAGCAAGCGCCTCAGACTCGCTCATTCTTCTCATCCTGAAGAGTTCATCTCATGGTTTGTAGATCGGGCGTGCCATACGTACGTCCCCAAACTTAAGCTGAGTTTGTGTTTTCAGTCTTCTGTCCTCAAAGTCCTGGGCCACACTCCCTCATGGCTGGGGCCCCTCTAGCCACACATTAGGACTGCCCAAACCGAATCCATGGGAATTCTGCCCATTCCATTGTCAAAAATCGTACAAATTAGGAGAACCCTCCAAAGTCCCTGAGGCCATCCCAATAGTGTAGGTCGCCCGGGACAAAAAAGGGCGGTTGATACCGGCTGAGCATCTACCTCCACTCATCTACCTCCACTCATACCAAGAAGATTGAACCAGATAGGACCCGAGGCCATTATCGGATCCATTGCTTTGGTTTACAGGCATGTCTCCTCAAAGCCTGGATTCCAATACCAGCAGAGGGGATTTCCTGAGGCACCCATCAGAACAAATCTCGTCTCCACAAGGAAACTTGTGCATGGGAGCTAAGCCAAAGCTAAGGAGAATACTTCAGGGTCCCGGTGCCACCTCCCCATTCCAAGGCCCTCATGGACACAAACACACGTTAGGACCCATCATCTGGAAAGTGCATTTCAACTCAGCCACCCCAGTTGCTCCCGCAGATCCATTAGATCTAAACTGTCTTGTTGCTAGGAGACAATTGGAAGGCGAGGCGGACTTCCCAGGCATCCATCCTCGAACGGTGCTCTGGAGTCATTCCATATGGGATGTCCTGGAGCTGTCCAACAGGTCTCAATTGTCCCGCAGAAGGAATCCTTGAAGGGGGCATCCCACATCTCCCAACGTGGAAAACCTCAATGGCCTCGAGATTCCGCTCCCTTCATGAAGGGGCCGTCATGCACAGAAACTCCAAACTGAGCCAACGTCGGATCCTCGCCCTGACTTCAGATGCATGAGATATTGGTTCAGATCTTCAGGGGGTACCTGCCGTGCCCTCACCCTGAATCCGAAGTCTAGCTTGTGTTCTCAGACTTCCGTCCTCACTCTCCTGCCCCCGAAGCCCTCAAGTTTGGCAATTCCGGACCGACAATGAAGCACTCTGCCTGCCCTCTAGAAAAATTATATTGCCTAATGAGCAGCCCAGGCAGCTTAAATGAGGATAAACCTACACGGCACTCGAATTTACCCAAATTATATAGTCTAACCTGGGCACTAATGCACTGTCTGACACAACCTGAGCCCGGACCTGCTGACCAACACCCAGACAGCTGACCGCACGCTGAGCACATCAGACCCGCCATGGCCTTAGGTCATCATCTCTTCCCTACCTCAGTTTTCAGGCTTCAGAACCTAGACCTTATCTCCAATCACTGCCCACGGGTGACTGTGATGCAGAAATCAGAACTCTTCCTGACCCATGGCAAGAAACCTTGTGGTTGGCATGTTGTACAACGTTCAGTGTAGGAGAAACCAGCATTCACCCTGAGGCCCCGCCCATTCTTGAGTGCGACGAGAGCATAAACACTCATTGTGACCTCAGCGTGAGTCCTGTCCTCTAGTAAGTCCTCTCAGTGGCTGGACCATTAGATGTCATAATGGGCTTGACATATCCCTAGTCCCCAATTTTTAACCAGATTTCTGGTTGTCCAGTCGCCCCACCCCAGGGCTCTACTCTGGAATCCCTCATTTGGTGGGACATCTGAGGTTGAAAAACAAAATGAAACAAATCGACAACAACAACAAAAAAACGGACTTCTTCCATCCCCAGAATGAGCCCAAACTCTTTGGACGGGACCGAACCCCCAGAGAGTAAGACTCGTCCATTTCCCATGAAGTCACCCGGCAATTTCACCACCATGAGTGACACGATATCCAGAGACAAAAACTTGAGCAAGAGCCTCACACTCGCCCTTTTTTCATATCCCAAAGTGTTCTCCTCATGGTCTGTAGATCAGTCCTGCCATACCTATGACCCAAAACATAAGCCGAGTTTGTGTTTTCAGACAACTGTCCAAACAGCTCTGGCCTACACACCCTACAGGCTCAGGGCCCTGGAGCCAAACCTGAGGACTGTACTTGCCCTCTCCAAGGGAATTGTATGTGCCCATTCCAAAGTCCCTGAGGCCATCCCAATAGTTGTGGCTTCCCAGGACAAACAGGGGCAATCTGAGCCCATCTGAGCACCTACCTGCACTCAGACCCGTAGATTGATGTCCCCAGAGGTAAAAAGGAACGAACAGGCCCCTAGGCACTAATCGGATCCATTGCTTTGGTTTCCAGGCATCTCTCCTCAGAGGCCTGGATTTCAATACCAGCATATGGCTGTTTCTTGACTCACCCATCAGAACAAATCTCATCTACACATGGGAAACATGCACGTTGGAGCTGTGTCAAAGCCTCTGTTTAGGAGAACCCTTCAGGGCCCCAGGGCCACCGCTTCATTCCAAGGTCTCCATAGACACAAAAACATATTAGGACACATCCCCAGGAGAGTCCATTTCAACTCAGCCTCCTCGGTTGCCCCCGACATCCAGCAGATCTAACCTGTCTTGTTGCTTGGAGACAATTGGAATGCGAGGTGGGCTACCCAGCCATCCATCCTTAGAACCCTGCTCGGAATCGTTGGCCTGGAGCCAACCAACAGGTCTCAATTGTCCTGCAGAAGAATCTTTGCAGTTTGGAGCTTCTCACAACTCCCATCGTGCAAAAACCCCCATGTCCTCGTGATCCAACCCCCTTCAAGAAAGGGCCATCAGGGCAGAAAGTCCAACCTGAGCGATCGTCTGATCCTTGCCCTGACTTCAGATGCACGAGATCTCGATTGAGGTCTGTAGATTGTGCCTGCCATATCCTCACCCAGAAACCTAGGCCTAGCTTGGGTTCTCAGACTCCGTCCTCAGACTACTGGCCCACAAGCCCTCCAGTTGGGCAATCCAGAACTACAATGCCGCACTCTGCCTGCCCTACAGAAGTAAAACATTGCCCTCAGGGCTACCCCGAAACCGCAAATGAGGATCAACCTGCACGCCATTCGGCTGTACCCCAAACATATAGGCTGACCTGGGCACTATTTCCCCTTCTGACCCAGCCTGAGCCTGGACCTCCTGGTCCCACCCAGACAGCTGGCCGCACACTGAGCACATCGGACCCGCCATGGCCTTAGGTCGTCATCTCTTTCCAACTGCAGTTTTCAGGCTCCAGAACCTAGAACTTATCTCCAACGACTGCCCAGGGTTGAAAATGATGCAGAAATCAGAACTCTTTCCCCATGGCAAGAAACCTTGTGGTTGGCATGTTGTCCAACGTTCAGTGTAGTTGAAACAAGCGTGGCCCATGAGGCCCAGCCCATGCTTGCGGGCCACATTGGTCACAAACACACATTGTGACCCTCAGCCTGAGCCCAGTCCTCATGTAAGGCCTCTCAGGGCCTATATGAAGAGACAGCATATTGGGCTTGCCATGCCCCTAGGCCCCAATTTTTAACCATAGTTCGGGTTGTCCCTTCACTCTTCCCCAGGGCTCTGCTTTGGAATTCCTCTTTTGGTGGGACACCTGAGGTAACAAACCTGAAAGGAGTCCTCCCATCCCACAGATTGACGAAAAACAATTGGGATCGGGCCAAATCCACAGAGAGGAAGATTCGTCCATGGCCCATGAGACCTCCCCAACATTCCACGGCCATCGCTGAAACAAAATCCAGAGATAAAAGCCTGAGCAAGCGCCTCAGACTCGCTCATTCTTCATATCCTGAAGAGTTCTTCTCATGGTTTGTAGATCGGGCGTGCCATACCTACGTCCCCAAACTTAAGCTGAGTTTGTGTTTTCAGTCTTCTGTCCTCAAAGTCCTGAACCACACTCCCTCCAGGCTGGGGCACCTGGAGCCACACATTAGGACTGCCCCCACCCAATCCATGGGAATTCTGCCCATTCCATTGTCAGAAATCGTACAAATTAGGAGAACCCTCCAAAGTCCCTGAGGCCATCTCAATAGTGTAGGTCGCCCGGGACAAAAAATGGGCGGTTGATACCGGCTGAGCATCTACCTCCACTCATCTACCTCCACTCATACCAAGAAGATTGAACCAGACAGGACCCGAGGCCATTATCGGATCCATTGCTTTGGTTTACAGGAATGTCTCCTCAAAAGCCTGGATTCCAATACCAGCAGAGGGGATTTCCTGAGGCACCCATCAGAACAAATCTCGTCTCCACAAGGAAACTTGTCCATGGAAGCTAGCCAAAGCTTAGGAGAATACTTCAGGGTCCCGGGGCCACCTCCCCATTCCAAGGCCCTCATGGACACAAACACACGTTAGGACCCATCCTCTGGAAAGTGCATTTCAACTCAGCCACCCCGGTTGCTCCCGCAGATCCATTAGATCTAAACTGTCTTGTTGCTAGGAGACAATTGGAAGGCGAGGCGGACTTCCCAGGCATCCATCCTGGAACGGTGCTCTGGAGTCATTCCATATGGGATGTCCTGGAGCTGTCCAACAGGTCTCAATTGTCCCGCAGAAGGAATACTTGAAGGGGGCATCCCACATCTCCCAACGTGGAAAACCTCCATGGCCTCGAGATTCCGCTCCCTTCATGAAGGGGCCGTCATGCACAGAAACTCCAACCTGAGCCAACGTCGGATCCTCGCCCTGACTTCAGATGCATGAGATATTGGTTCAGATCTGCAGGCGGTACCTGCCGTGCCCTAACCCTGAATCCGAAGTCTAGCTTGTGTTCTCAGACTCTGTCCGCACTCTCCTGGCCCCGAAGCCCTCAAGTTTGGCAATTCCGGACCGACAATGAAGCACTCTGCCTGCCCTCTAGAAAAAATATATTGCCTAATGAGCAGCCCAGGCAGCTTAAATGAGGATAAACCTACACGGCACTCGAATGTACCCAAATTATATAGTCTAACCTGGGCAATAATGCACTGTCTGACACAACCTGAGCCCGGACCTACTGACCAACACCCAGACAGCTGACCGCACGCTGAGCACATCAGACCCGCCATGGCCTTAGGTCATCATCTCTTCCCTACCTCAGTTTTCAGGCTTCAGAACCTAGACCTTATCTCCAATCACTGCCCACGGGTGACTCTGATGCAGAAATCAGAACTCTTCCTGACCCATGGCAAGAAACCTTGTGGTTGGCATGTTGTCCAACGTTCAGTGTAGGAGAAACCAGCATTCACCCTGAGGCCACGCCCATTCTTGAGTGCGACGAGAGCATAAACACGCATTGTGACCTCAGCGTGAGTCCTGTCCTCTAGTAACTCCTCTCAGTGGCTGGACCATTAGATGTCATAATGGGCTTGACATGTCCCTAGTCCCCAATTTTTAACCAGATTTCTGGTTGTCCAGTCGCCCCACCCCAGGGCTCTACTCTGGAATCCCTCATTTGGTGGGACATCTGAGGTTGAAAAACAAAATGAAACAAATCGACAACAACAACAAAAAAACGGACTTCTTCCATCCCCAGAATGACCCCAAACTCTTTGGACGGGACCGAACCCCCAGAGAGTAAGACTCGTCCATTTCCCATGATGTCACCCGGCAATTTCACGACCATGAGTGACACCATACCCAGAGACAAAAACTTGAGCAAGAGCCTCACACTCGCCCTTTTTTCATATCCCGAAGTGTTCTCCTCATGGTCTGTAGATCAGTCCTGCCATACCTATGACCCAAAACATAAGCCGAGATTGTGTTTTCAGACAACTGTCCAAACAGCTCTGGCCTACACACCCTACAGGCTCAGGGCCCTGGAGCCAAACCTGAGGACTGTACTTGCCCTCTCCAAGGGAATTGTATGTGCCCATTCCAATGGCCACAACCCTACTAGTAGGATAACCTCCAAAGTCCCTGAGGCCATCCCAATAGTTGTGGCTTCCCAGGACAAACGGGCAATATGAGCCCATCTGAGCACCTACCTGCACTCAGACCCGTAGACTGATGTCCCCAGAGGTAAAAAGGAACGAACAGGCCCCTAGGCACTAATCGGATCCATTGCTTTGGTTTCCAGGCATCTCTCCTCAGAGGCCTGGATTTCAATACCAGCTTATGGCTGTTTCTTGACTCACCCATCAGAACAAATCTCATCTACACATGGGAAACATGCACGTTGGAGCTGTGTCAAAGCCTCTGTTTAGGAGAACCCTTCAGGGCCCCAGGGCCACCGCTTCATTCCAAGGTCTCCATAGACACAAAAACATATTAGGACACATCCACAGGAGAGTCCATTTCAACTCAGCCTCCTCGGTTGCCCCCACATCCAGCAGATCTAACCTGTCTTGTTGCTTGGAGACCATTGGAATGCGAGGTGGGCTACCCAGCCATCCATCCTTAGAACCCTGCTCGGAATCGTTGGCCTGGAGCCAACCAACAGGTCTCAATTGTCCTGCAGAAGAATCTTTGCAGTTTGGAGCTTCTCACAACTCCCATCGTGGGAAAACCCCCATGTCCTCGTGATCCAACCCCCTTCAAGAAAGGGCCATCAGGGCAGAAAGTCCAACCAGCGATCGTCTGATCCTTGCCCTGACTTCAGATGCACGAGATCTCGATTGAGGTCTGTAGATTGTGCCTGCCATATCCTCACCCAGAAACCTAGGCCTAGCTTGGGTTCTTAGACTCCGTCCTCAGACTACTGGCCCACAAGCCCTCCAGTTGGGCAATCCAGAACTACAATGCCGCACTCTGCCTGCCCTACAGAAGTAAAACATTGCCCTCAGGGCTACCCCGAAACCGCAAATGAGGATCAACCTGCACGCCATTCGGCTGTACCCCAAACATATAGGCTGACCTGGGCACTATTTCCCCTTCTGACCCAGCCTGAGCCTGGACCTCCTGGTCCCACCCAGACAGCTGGCCGCACACTGAGCACATCGGACCCGCCATGGCCTTAGGTCGTCATCTCTTCCCAACTGCGGTTTTCAGGCTCCAGAACCTAGACCTTATCACCAACCATTGCCCAGGGTTGAAAATGATGCAGAAATCAGAACTCTTTCCCCATGGCAAGAAACCTTGTGGTTGGCATGTTGTCCAACGTTCAGTGTAGTTGAAACAAGCGTGGCCCATGAGGCCCAGCCCATGCTTGCGGGCCACATTGGTCACAAACACACATTGTGACCCTCAGCCTGAGCCCAGTCCTCAGGTAAGGCCTCTCAGGGCCTATATGAAGAGACAGCATATTGGGCTTGCCATGCCCCTAGGCCCCAATTTTTAACCATATTTCGGGTTGTCCCTTCACTCTTCCCCAGGGCTCTGCTTTGGAATTCCTCTTTTGGTGGGACACCTGAGGTAACAAACCTGAAAGGAGTCCTCAGATTGACGAAAAACAATTGGGATCGGGCCAAATCCACAGAGAGGAAGATTCGTCCATGGCCCATGAGGCCTCCCCGACATTCCACGGCGTTCGCTGATACAAAATCCAGAGACAAAAGCCTGAGCAAGCGCCTCAGACTCGCTCATTCTTCTCATCCTGAAGAGTTCATCTCATGGTTTGTAGATCGGGCGTGCCATACGTACGTCCCCAAACTTAAGCTGAGTTTGTGTTTTCAGTCTTCTGTCCTCAAAGTCCTGGGCCACACTCCCTCATGGCTGGGGCCCCTCTAGCCACACATTAGGACTGCCCAAACCGAATCCATGGGAATTCTGCCCATTCCATTGTCAAAAATCGTACAAATTAGGAGAACCCTCCAAAGTCCCTGAGGCCATCCCAATAGTGTAGGTCGCCCGGGACAAAAAAGGGCGGTTGATACCGGCTGAGCATCTACCTCCACTCATCTACCTCCACTCATACCAAGAAGATTGAACCAGATAGGACCCGAGGCCATTATCGGATCCATTGCTTTGGTTTACAGGCATGTCTCCTCAAAAGCCTGGATTCCAATATAGCAGAGGGGATTTCCTGAGGCACCCATCAGAACAAATCTCGTCTCCACAAGGAAACTTGTGCATGGGAGCTAAGCCAAAGCTTAGGAGAATACTTCAGGGTCCCGGTGCCACCTCCCCATTCCAAGGCCCTCATGGACACAAACACACGTTAGGACCCATCCTCTGGAAAGTGCATTTCAACTCAGCCACCCCAGTTGCTCCCGCAGATCCATTAGATCTAAACTGTCTTGTTGCTAGGAGACAATTGGAAGGCGAGGCGGACTTCCCAGGCATCCATCCTCGAACGGTGCTCTGGAGTCATTCCATATGGGATGTCCTGGAGCTGTCCAACAGGTCTCAATTGTCCCGCAGAAGGAATCCTTGAAGGGGGCATCCCACATCTCCCAACGTGGAAAACCTCCATGGCCTCGAGATTCCGCTCCCTTCATGAAGGGGCCGTCATGCACAGAAACTCCAACCTGAGCCAACGTCGGATCCTCGCCCTGACTTCAGATGCATGAGATATTGGTTCAGATCTGCAGGGGGTACCTGCCGTGCCCTCACCCTGAATCCGAAGTCTAGCTTGTGTTCTCAGACTTCCGTCCTCACTCTCCTGGCCCCGAAGCCCTCATGTTTGGCAATTCCGGACCGACAATGAAGCACTCTGCCTGCCCTCTAGAAAAAATATATTGCCTAATGAGCAGCCCAGGCAGCTTAAATGAGGATAAACCTACACGGCACTCGAATGTACCCAAATTATATAGTCTAACCTGGGCACTAATGCACTGTCTGACACAACCTGAGCCCGGACCTGCTGACCAACACCCAGACAGCTGACCGCACGCTGAGCACATCAGACCCGCCATGGCCTTAGGTCATCATCTCTTCCCTACCTCAGTTTTCAGGCTTCAGAACCTAGACCTTATCTCCAATCAATGCCCACGGGTGACTGTGATGCAGAAATCAGAACACTTCCTGACCCATGGCAAGAAACCTTGTGTTTGGCATGTTGTCCAACGTTCAGTGTAGGAGAAAACAGCATTCACCCTGAGGCCCCGCCCATTCTTGAGTGCGACGAGAGCATAAACACTCATTGTGACCTCAGCGTGAGTCCTGTCCTCTAGTAAGTCCTCTCAGTGGCTGGACCATTAGATGTCATAATGGGCTTGACATATCCCTAGTCCCCAATTTTTAACCAGATTTCTGGTTGTCTAGTCGCCCCACCCCAGGGCTCTACTCTGGAATCCCTCATTTGGTGGGACATCTGAGGTTGAAAAACAAAATGAAACAAATCGACAACAACAACAAAAAAACGGACTTCTTCCATCCCCAGAATGACCCCAAACTCTTTGGACGGGACCGAACCCCCAGAGAGTAAGACTCGTCCATTTCCCATGAAGTCACCCGGCAATTTCACGACCATGAGTGACACGATATCCAGAGACAAAAACTTGAGCAAGAGCCTCACACTCGCCCTTTTTTCATATCCCGAAGTGTTCTCCTCATGGTCTGTAGATCAGTCCTGCCATACCTATGACCCAAAACATAAGCCGAGTTTGTGTTTTCAGACAACTGTCCAAACAGCTCTGGCCTACACACCCTACAGGCTCAGGGCCCTGGAGCCAAACCTGAGGACTGTACTTGCCCTCTCCAAGGGAATTGTATGTGCCCATTCCAAAGTCCCTGAGGCCATCCCAATAGTTGTGGCTTCCCAGGACAAACAGGGGCAATCTGAGCCCATCTGAGCACCTACCTGCACTCAGACCCGTAGATTGATGTCCCCAGAGGTAAAAAGGAACGAACAGGCCCCTAGGCACTAATCGGATCCATTGCTTTGGTTTCCAGGCATCTCTCCTCAGAGGCCTGGATTTCAATACCAGCATATGGCTGTTTCTTGACTCACCCATCAGAACAAATCTCATCTACACATGGGAAACATGCACGTTGGAGCTGTGTCAAAGCCTATGTTTAGGAGAACACTTCAGGGCCCCAGGGCCACCGCTTCATTCCAAGGTCTCCATAGACACAAAAACATATTAGGACACATCCACAGGAGAGTCCATTTCAACTCAGCCTCCTCGGTTGCCCCCCACATCCAGCATATCTAACCTGTCTTGTTGCTTGGAGACCATTGGAATGCGAGGTGGGCTACCCAGCCATCCATCCTTAGAACCCTGCTCGGAATCGTTGGCCTGGAGCCAACCAACAGGTCTCAATTGTCCTGCAGAAGAATCTTTGCAGTTTGGAGCTTCTCACAACTCCCATCGTGCGAAAACCCCCATGTCCTCGTGATCCAACCCCCTTCAAGAAAGGGCCATCAGGGCAGAAAGTCCAACCTGAGCGATCGTCTGATCCTTGCCCTGACTTCAGATGCACGAGATCTCGTTTGAGGTCTGTAGATTGTGCCTGCCATATCCTCACCCAGAAACCTAGGCCTAGCTTGGGTTCTGAGACTCCGTCCTCAGACTACTGGCCCACAAGCCCTCCAGTTGGGCAATCCAGAACTACAATGCCGCACTCTGCCTGCCCTACAGAAGTAAAACATTGCCCTCAGGGCTACACCGAAACCGCAAATGAGGATCAACCTGCACGCCATTCGGCTGTACCCCAAACATATAGGCTGACCTGGGCACTATTTCCCCTTCTGACCCAGCCTGAGCCTGGACCTCCTGGTCCCACCCAGACAGCTGGCCGCACACTGAGCACATCGGACCCGCCATGGCCTTAGGTCGTCATCTCTTCCCAACTGCGGTTTTCAGGCTCCAGAACCTAGACCTTATCTCCAACCATTGCCCAGGGTTGAAAATGATGCAGAAATCAGAACTCTTTCCCCATGGCAAGAAACCTTGTGGTTGGCATGTTGTCCAACGTTCAGTGTAGTTGAAACAAGCGTGGCCCATGAGGCCCAGCCCATGCTTGCGGGCCACATTGGTCACAAACACACATTGTGACCCTCAGCCTGAGCCCAGTCCTCAGGTAAGGCCTCTCAGGGCCTATATGAAGAGACAGCATATTGGGCTTGCCATGCCCCTAGGCCCCAATTTTTAACCATATTTCGGGTTGTCCCTTCACTCTTCCCCAGGGCTCTGCTTTGGAATTCCTCTTTTGGTGGGACACCTGAGGTAACAAACCTGAAAGGAGTCCTCAGATTGACGAAAAACAATTGGGATCGGGCCAAATCCACAGAGAGGAAGATTCGTCCATGGCCCATGAGGCCTCCCCGACATTCCACGGCGATCGCTGATACAAAATCCAGAGACAAAAGCCTGAGCAAGCGCCTCAGACTCGCTCATTCTTCTCATCCTGAAGAGTTCATCTCATGGTTTGTAGATCGGGCGTGCCATACGTACGTCCCCAAACTTAAGCTGATTTTGTGTTTTCAGTCTTCTGTCCTCAAAGTCCTGGGCCACACTCCCTCATGGCTGGGGCCCCTCTAGCCACACATTAGGACTGCCCAAACCGAATCCATGGGAATTCTGCCCATTCCATTGTCAAAAATCGTACAAATTAGGAGAACCCTCCAAAGTCCCTGAGGCCATCCCAATAGTGTAGGTCGCCCGGGACAAAAAAGGGCGGTTGATACCGGCTGAGCATCTACCTCCACTCATCTACCTCCACTCATACCAAGAAGATTGAACCAGATAGGACCCGAGGCCATTATCGGATCCATTGCTTTGGTTTACAGGCATGTCTCCTCAAAAGCCTGGATTCCAATATAGCAGAGGGGATTTCCTGAGGCACCCATCAGAACAAATCTCGTCTCCACAAGGAAACTTGTGCATGGGAGCTAAGCCAAAGCTTAGGAGAATACTTCAGGGTCCCGGTGCCACCTCCCCATTCCAAGGCCCTCATGGACACAAACACACGTTAGGACCCATCCTCTGGAAAGTGCATTTCAACTCAGCCACCCCAGTTGCTCCCGCAGATCCATTAGATCTAAACTGTCTTGTTGCTAGGAGACAATTGGAAGGCGAGGCGGACTTCCCAGGCATCCATCCTCGAACGGTGCTCTGGAGTCATTCCATATGAGATGTCCTGGAGCTGTCCAACAGGTCTCAATTGTCCCGCAGAAGGAATCCTTGAAGGGGGCATCCCACATCTCCCAACGTGGAAAACCTCCATGGCCTCGAGATTCCGCTCCCTTCATGAAGGGGCCGTCATGCACAGAAACTCCAACCTGAGCCAACGTCGGATCCTTGCCCTGACTTCAGATGCATGAGATATTGGTTCAGATCTGCAGGGGGTACCTGCCGTGCCCTCACCCTGAATCCGAAGTCTAGCTTGTGTTCTCAGACTTCCGTCCTCACTCTCCTGGCCCCGAAGCCCTCATGTTTGGCAATTCCGGACCGACAATGAAGCACTCTGCCTGCCCTCTAGAAAAAATATATTGCCTAATGAGCAGCCCAGGCAGCTTAAATGAGGATAAACCTACACGGCACTCGAATGTACCCAAATTATATAGTCTAACCTGGGCACTAATGCACTGTCTGACACAACCTGAGCCCGGACCTGCTGACCAACACCCAGACAGCTGACCGCACGCTGAGCACATCAGACCCGCCATGGCCTTAGGTCATCATCTCTTCCCTACCTCAGTTTTCAGGCTTCAGAACCTAGACCTTATCTCCAATCACTGCCCACGGGTGACTGTGATGCAGAAATCAGAACTCTTCCTGACCCATGGCAAGAAACCTTGTGGTTGGCATGTTGTACAACGTTCAGTGTAGGAGAAACCAGCATTCACCCTGAGGCCCCGCCCATTCTTGAGTGCGACGAGAGCATAAACACTCATTGTGACCTCAGCGTGAGTCCTGTCCTCTAGTAAGTCCTCTCAGTGGCTGGACCATTAGATGTCATAATGGGCTTGACATATCCCTAGTCCCCAATTTTTAACCAGATTTCTGGTTGTCCAGTCGCCCCACCCCAGGGCTCTACTCTGGAATCCCTCATTTGGTGGGACATCTGAGGTTGAAAAACAAAATGAAACAAATCGACAACAACAACAAAAAAACGGACTTCTTCCATCCCCAGAATGACCCCAAACTCTTTGGACGGGACCGAACCCCCAGAGAGTAAGACTCGTCCATTTCCCATGAAGTCACCCGGCAATTTCACGACCATGAGTGACACGATATCCAGAGACAAAAACTTGAGCAAGAGCCTCACACTCGCCCTTTTTTCATATCCCGAAGTGTTCTCCTCATGGTCTGTAGATCAGTCCTGCCATACCTATGACCCAAAACATAAGCCGAGTTTGTGTTTTCAGACAACTGTCCAAACAGCTCTGGCCTGCACACCCTACAGGCTCAGGGCCCTGGAGCCAAACCTGAGGACTGTACTTGCCCTCTCCAAGGGAATTGTATGTGCCCATTCCAAAGTCCCTGAGGCCATCCCAATAGTTGTGGCTTCCCAGGACAAACAGGGGCAATCTGAGCCCATCTGAGCACCTACCTGCACTCAGACCCGTAGATTGATGTCCCCAGAGGTAAAAAGGAACGAACAGGCCCCTAGGCACTAATCGGATCCATTGCTTTGGTTTCCAGGCATCTCTCCTCAGAGGCCTGGATTTCAATACCAGCATATGGCTGTTTCTTGACTCACCCATCAGAACAAATCTCATCTACACATGGGAAACATGCACGTTGGAGCTGTGTCAAAGCCTATGTTTAGGAGAACCCTTCAGGGCCCCAGGGCCACCGCTTCATTCCAAGGTCTCCATAGACACAAAAACATATTAGGACACATCCACAGGAGAGTCCATTTCAACTCAGCCTCCTCGGTTGCCCCCCACATCCAGCAGATCTAACCTGTCTTGTTGCTTGGAGACCATTGGAATGCGAGGTGGGCTACCCAGCCATCCATCCTTAGAACCCTGCTCGGAATCGTTGGCCTGGAGCCAACCAACAGGTCTCAATTGTCCTGCAGAAGAATCTTTGCAGTTTGGAGCTTCTCACAACTCCCATCGTGCAAAAACCCCCATGTCCTCGTGATCCAACCCCCTTCAAGAAAGGGCCATCAGGGCAGAAAGTCCAACCTGAGCGATCGTCTGATCCTTGCCCTGACTTCAGATGCACGAGATCTCGATTGAGGTCTGTAGATTGTGCCTGCCATATCCTCACCCAGAAACCTAGGCCTAGCTTGGGTTCTGAGACTCCGTCCTCAGACTACTGGCCCACAAGCCCTCCAGTTGGGCAATCCAGAACTACAATGCCGCACTCTGCCTGCCCTACAGAAGTAAAACATTGCCCTCAGGGCTACCCCGAAACCCCAAATGAGGATCAACCTGCACGCCATTCGGCTGTACCCCAAACATATAGGCTGACCTGGGCACTATTTCCCCTTCTGACCCAGCCTGAGCCTGGACCTCCTGGTCCACACAGACAGCTGGCCGCACACTGAGCACGTCGGACCCGCCATGGCCTTAGGTCGTCATCTCTTCCCAACTGCAGTTTTCAGGCTCCAGAACCTAGACCTTATCTCCAACCACTGCCCAGGTTTGAAAATGATGCAGAAATCAGAACTCTTTCCCCATGGCAAGAAACCTTGTGGATGGCATGTTGTCCAACGTTCAGTGTAGTTGAAACAAGCGTGGCCCATGAGGCCCAGCCCATGCTTGCGGGCCACATTGGTCACAAACACACATTGTGACCCTCAGGCTGAGCCCAGTCCTCAGGTAAGGCCTCTCAGGGCCTATATGAAGAGACAGCATATTAGGCTTGCCATGCCCCTAGGCCCCAATTTTTAACCATATTTCGGGTTGTCCCTTCACTCTTCCCCAGGGCTCTGCTTTGGAATTCCTCTTTTGGTGGGAAACCTGAGGTAACAAACCTGAAAGGAGTCCTCAGATTGACGAAAAACAATTGGGATCGGGCCAAATCCACAGAGAGGAAGATTCGTCCATGGCCCATGAGGCCTCCCCGACATTCCACGGCAATCGCTGATACAAAATCCAGAGACAAAAGCCTGAGCAAGCGCCTCAGACTCGCTAATTCTTCTTATCCTGACGAGTTCATCTCATGGTTTGTAAATCGGGCGTGCCATACGTACGTCCCCAAACTTAAGCTGAGTTTGTGTTTTCAGTCTTCTGTCCTCAAAGTCCTGGGCCACACTCCCTCATGGCTGGGGCCCCTCTAGCCACACATTAGGACTGCCTGAACCGAATCCATGGGAATTCTGCCCATTCCATTGTCAAAAATCGTACAAATTAGGAGAATCCTCCAAAGTCCCTGAGGCCATCCCAATAGTGTAGGTCGCCCGGGACAAAAAAGGGCGGTTGATACCGGCTGAGCATCTACCTCCACTCATATACCTCCACTCATACCAAGGAGATTGAACCAGACAGGACCCGAGGCCATTATCGGATCCATTGCTTTGGTTTACAGGCATGTCTCCTCAAAGCCTGGATTCCAATACCAGCAGAGGGGATTTCCTGAGGCACCCATCAGAACAAATCTCGTCTCCACAAGGAAACTTGTGCATGGGAGCTAAGCCAAAGCTAAGGAGAATACTTCAGGGTCCCGGTGCCACCTCCCCATTCCAAGGCCCTCATGGACACAAACACACGTTAGGACCCATCCTCTGGAAAGTGCATTTCAACTCAGCCACCCCAGTTGCTCCCGCAGATCCATTAGATCTAAACTGTCTTGTTGCTAGGAGACAATTGGAAGGCGAGGCGGACTTCCCAGGCATCCATCCTGGAACGGTGCTCTGGAGTCATTCCATATGGGATGTCCTGGAGCTGTCCAACAGGTCTCAATTGTCCCGCAGAAGGAATCCTTGAAGGGGGCATCCCACATCTCCCAACGTGGAAAACCTCCATGGCCTCGAGATTCCGCTCCCTTCATGAAGGGGCCATCATGCACAGAAACTCCAACCTGAGCCAACGTCGGATCCTCGCCCTGACTTCAGATGCATGAGATATTGGTTCAGATCTGCAGGGGGTACCTGCCGTGCCCTCACCCTGAATCCGAAGTCTAGCTTGTGTTCTCAGACTTCCGTCCTCACTCTCCTGGCCCCGAAGCCCTCAAGTTTGGCAATTCCGGACCGACAATGAAGCACTCTGCCTGCCCTCTGGAAAAAATATATTGCCTAATGAGCAGCCCAGGCAGCTTAAATGAGGATAAACCTACACGGCACTCGAATGTACCCAAATTATATAGTCTAACCTGGGCACTAATGCACTGTCTGACACAACCTGAGCCCGGACCTGCTGACCAACACCCAGACAGCTGACCGCACGCTGAGCACATCAGACCCGCCATGGCCTTAGGTCATCATCTCTTCCCTACCTCAGTTTTCAGGCTTCAGAACCTAGACCTTATCTCCAATCACTGCCCACGGGTGACTCTGATGCAGAAATCAGAACTCTTCCTGACCCATGGCAAGAAACCTTGTGGTTGGCATGTTGTCCAACGTTCAGTGTAGGAGAAACCAGCATTCACCCTGAGGCCCCGCCCATTCTTGAGTGCGACGAGAGCATAAATACTCATTGTGACCTCAGCGTGAGTCCTGTCCTCTAGTAAGTCCTCTCAGTGGCTGGACCATTAGATGTCATAATGGGCTTGACATATCCCTAGTCCCCAATTTTTAACCAGATTTCTGGTTGTCCAGTCGCCCCACCCCAGGGCTCTACTCTGGAATCCCTCATTTGGTGGGACATCTGAGGTTGAAAAACAAAATGAAACAAATCGACAACAACAACAAAAAAACGGACTTCTTCCATCCCCAGAATGACCCCAAACTCTTTGGACGGGACCGAACCCCCAGAGAGTAAGACTCGTCCATTTCCCATGAAGTCACCCGGCAATTTCACGACCATGAGTGACACGATATCCAGAGACAAAAACTTGAGCAAGAGCCTCACACTCGCCCTTTTTTCATATCCCGAAGTGTTCTCCTCATGGTCTGTAGATCAGTCCTGCCATACCTATGACCCAAAACATAAGCCGAGTTTGTGTTTTCAGACAACTGTCCAAACAGCTCTGGCCTACACACCCTACAGGCTCTGGGCCCTGGAGCCAAACCTGAGGACTGTACTTGCCCTCTCCAAGGGAATTGTATGTGCCCATTCCAAAGTCCCTGAGGCCATCCCAATAGTTGTGGCTTCCCAGGACAAACAGGGGCAATCTGAGCCCATCTGAGCACCTACCTGCACTCAGACCCGTAGATTGATGTCCCCAGAGGTAAAAAGGAACGAACAGGCCCCTAGGCACTAATCGGATCCATTGCTTTGGTTTCCAGGCATCTCTCCTCAGAGGCCTGGATTTCAATACCAGCATATGGCTGTTTCTTGACTCACCCATCAGAACAAATCTCATCTACACATGGGAAACATGCACGTTGGAGCTGTGTCAAAGCCTCTGTTTAGGAGAACCCTTCAGGGCCCCAGGGCCACCGCTTCATTCCAAGGTCTCCATAGACACAAAAACATATTAGGACACATCCACAGGAGAGTCCATTTCAACTCAGCCTCCTCGGATGCCCCCCACATCCAGCAGATCTAACCTGTCTTGTTGCTTGGAGACCATTGGAATGCGAGGTGGGCTACCCAGCTATCCATCCTTAGAACCCTGCTTGGAATCGTTGGCCTGGAGCCAACCAACAGGTCTCAATTGTCCTGCAGAAGAATCTTTGCAGTTTGGAGCTTCTCACAACTCCCATCGTGGGAAAACCCCCATGTCCCCGTGATCCAACCCCCTTCAAGAAAGGGCCATCAGGGCAGAAAGTCCAACCTGAGCGATCGTCTGATCCTTGCCCTGACTTCAGATGCACGAGATCTCGATTGAGGTCTGTAGATTGTGACTGCCATATCCTCACCCAGAAACCTAGGCCTAGCTTGGGTTCTCAGACTCCGTCCTCAGACTACTGGCCCACAAGCCCTCCAGTTGGGCAATCCAGAACTACAATGCCGCACTCTGCCTGCCCTACAGAAGTAAAACATTGCCCTCAGGGCTACCCCGAAACCTCAAATGAGGATCAACCTGCACGCCATTCGGCTGTACCCCAAACATATAGGCTGACCTGGGCACTATTTCCCCTTCTGACCCAGCCTGAGCCTGGACCTCCTGGTCCCACCCAGACAGCTGGCCGCACACTGAGCACATCGGACCCGCCATGGCCTTAGGTCGTCATCTCTTCCCAACTGCGGTTTTCAGGCTCCAGAACCTAGACCTTATCTCCAACCACTGCCCAGGGTTGAAAATGATGCAGAAATCAGAACTCATTCCTTATGGCAAGAAACCTTGTGGTTGGCATGTTGTCCAACGTTCAGTGTAGTTGAAACAAGCGTGGCCCATGAGGCCCAGCCCATGCTTGCGGGCCACATTGGTCACAAACACACATTGTGACCCTCAGCCTGAGCCCAGTCCTCAGGTAAGGCCTCTCAGCGCCTATATGAAGAGACAGCATATTGGGCTTGCCATGCCCCTAGGCCCCAATTTTTAACCATAGTTCGGGTTTTCCCTTCACTCTTCCCCAGGGCTCTGCTTTGGAATTCCTCTTTTGGAGGGACACCTGAGGTAACAAACCTGAAAGGAGTCCTCCCATCCCACAGATTGACGAAAAACAATTGGGATCGGGCCAAATCCACAGAGAGGAAGATTCGTCCATGGCCCATGAGACCTCCCCAACATTCCACGGCCATTGCTGAAAAAAAATCCAGAGATAAAAGCCTGAGCAAGCGCCTCAGATTCGCTCATTCTTCATATCCTGAAGAGTTCTTCTCATGGTTTGTAGATCGGGCGTGCCATACCTATGTCCCCAAACTTAAGCTGAGTTTGTGTTTTCAGTCTTCTGTCCTCAAAGTCCTGAACCACACTCCCTCCAGGCTGGGGCCCCTGGAGCCACACATTAGGACTGCCCCCACCCAATCCATGGGAATTCTGCCCATTCCATTGTCAGAAATCGTACAAATTAGGAGAACCCTCCAAAGTCCCTGAGGCCATCTCAATAGTGTAGGTCGCCCGGGACAAAAAAGGGCGGTTGATACCGGCTGAGCATCTACCTCCACTCATCTACCTCCACTCATACCAAGAAGATTGAAGCAGACAGGACCCGAGGCCATTATCGGATCCATTGCTTTGGTTTACAGGCATGTCTCCTCAAAAGCCTGGATTCCAATATAGCAGAGGGGATTTCCTGAGGCACCCATCAGAACAAATCTCGTCTCCACAAGGAAACTTGTGCATGGGAGCTAAGCCAAAGCTTAGGAGAATACTTCAGGGTCCCGGTGCCACCTCCCCATTCCAAGGCCCTCATGGACACAAACACACGTTAGGACCCATCCTCTGGAAAGTGCATTTCAACTCAGCCACCCCGGTTGCTCCCGCAGATCCATTAGATCTAAACTGTCTTGTTGCTAGGAGACAATTGGAAGGCGAGGCGGACTTCCCAGGCATCCATCCTGGAACGGTGCTCTGGAGTCATTCCATATGGGATGTCCTGGAGCTATCCAACAGGTCTCAATTGTCCCGCAGAAGGAATCCTTGAAGGGGGCATCCCACATCTCCCAACATGGAAAACCTCCATGGCCTCGAGATTCCGCTCCCTTCATGAAGGGGCCGTCATGCACAGAAACTCCAACCTGAGCCAACGTCGGATCCTCGCCCTGACTTCAGATGCATGAGATATTGGTTCAGATCTGCAGGGGGTACCTGCCGTGCCCTCACCCTGAATCCGAAGTCTAGCTTGTGTTCTCAGACTTCTGTCCTCACTCTCCTGGCCCCGAAGCCCTCAAGTTTGGCAATTCCGGACCGACAATGAAGCACTCTGCCTTCCCTCTAGAAAAAATATATTGCCTAATGAGCAGCCAAGGCAGCTTAAATGAGGATAAACCTACACGGCACTCGAATGTACCCAAATTATATAGTCTAACCTGGGCAATAATGCACTGTCTGACACAACCTGAGCCCGGACCTACTGACCAACACCCAGACAGCTGACCGCACGCTGAGCACATCAGACCCGCCATGGCTTTAGGTCATCATCTCTTCCCTACCTCAGTTTTCAGGCTTCAGAACCTAGACCTTATCTCCAATCACTGCCCACGGGTGACTCTGATGCAGAAATCAGAACTCTTCCTGACCCATGGCAAGAAACCTTGTGGTTGGCATGTTGTCCAACGTTCAGTGTAGGAGAAACCAGCATTCACCCTGAGGCCCCGCCCATTCTTGAGTGCGACGAGAGCATAAACACGCATTGTGACCTCAGCGTGAGTCCTGTCCTCTAGTAAGTCCTCTCAGTGGCTGGACCATTAGATGTCATAATGGGCTTGACATGTCCCTAGTCCCCAATTTTTAACCAGATTTCTGGTTGTCCAGTCACCCCACCCCAGGGCTCTACTCTGGAATCCCTCATTTGGTGGGACATCTGAGGTTGAAAAACAAAATGAAACAAATCGACAACAACAACAAAAAAACGGACTTCTTCCATCCCCAGAATGACCCCAAACTCTTTGGACGGGACCGAACCCCCAGAGAGTAAGACTCGTCCATTTCCCATGATGTCACCCGGCAATTTCACGACCATGAGTGACACCATACCCAGAGACAAAAACTTGAGCAAGAGCCTCACACTCGCCCTTTTTTCATATCCCGAAGTGTTCTCCTCATGGTCTGTAGATCAGTCCTGCCATACCTATGACCCAAAACATAAGCCGAGATTGTGTTTTCAGACAACTGTCCAAACAGCTCTGGCCTAAACACCCTACAGGCTCAGGGCCCTGGAGCCAAACCTGAGGACTGTACTTGCCCTCTCCAAGGGAATTGTATGTGCCCATTCCAATGGCCACAACCCTACTAGTAGGATAACCTCCAAAGTCCCTGAGGCCATCCCAATAGTTGTGGCTTCCCAGGACAAACGGGCAATATGAGCCCATCTGAGCACCTACCTGCACTCAGACTCTTAGACTGATGTCCCCAGAGGTAAAAAGGAACGAACAGGCCCCTAGGCACTAATCGGATCCATTGCTTTGGTTTCCAGGCATCTCTCCTCAGAGGCCTGGATTTCAATACCAGCATATGGCTGTTTCTTGACTCACCCATCAGAACAAATCTCATCTACACATGGGAAACATGCACGTTGGAGCTGTGTCAAAGCCTCTGTTTAGGAGAACCCTTCAGGGCCCCAGGGCCACCGCTTCATTCCAAGGTCTCCATAGACACAAAAACATATTAGGACACATCCACAGGAGAGTCCATTTCAACTCAGCCTCCTCGGTTGCCCCCCACATCCAGCAGATCTAACCTGTCTTGTTGCTTGGAGACCATTGGAATGCGAGGTGGGCTACCCAGCCATCCATCCTTAGAACCCTGCTCGGAATCGTTGGCCTGGAGCCAACCAACAGGTCTCAATTGTCCTGCAGAAGAATCTTTGCAGTTTGGAGCTTCTCACAACTCCCATCGTGGGAAAACCCCCATGTCCTCATGATCCAACCCCCTTCAAGAAAGGGCCATCAGGGCAGAAAGTCCAACCTGAGCGATCGTCTGATCCTTGCCCTGACTTCAGATGCACGAGATCTCGATTGAGGTCTGTAGATTGTGCCTGCCATATCCTCACCCAGAAACCTAGTCCTAGCTTGGGTTCTCAGACTCCGTCCTCAGACTACTGGCCAACAAGCCCTCCAGTTGGGCAATCCAGAACTACAATGCCGCACTCTGACTGCCCTACAGAAGTAAAACATTGCCCTCAGGGCTATCCCGAATCCCCAAATGAGGATCGACCTGCACGCCATTCGGTTGTACCCCAAACATATAGGCTGACCTGGGCACTATTTCCCCTTCTGACCCAGCCTGAGACTGGACCTCCTGGTCCCACCCAGACAGCTGGCCGCACACTGAGCACATCGGACCCGCCATGGCCTTAGGTCGTCATCTCTTCCCAACTGCGGTTTTCAGGCTCCAGAACCTAGACCTTATCTCCAACCACTGCCCAGGGTTGAAAATGATGCAGAAATCAGAACTCTTTCCTTATGGCAAGAAACCTTGTGGTTGGCATGTTGTCCAACGTTCAGTGTAGTTGAATAAGCGTGGCCCATGAGGCCCAGCCCATGCTTGCGGGCCACATTGGTCACAAACACACATTGTGACCCTCAGCCTGAGCCCAGTCCTCAGGTAAGGCCTCTCAGGGCATATATGAAGAGACAGCATATTGGGCTTGCCATGCCCCTAGGCCCCAATTTTTAACCATAGTTCGGGTTGTCCCTTCACTCTTCCCCAGGGCTCTGCTTTGGAATTCCTCTTTTGGTGGGACACCTGAGGTAACAAACCTGAAAGGAGTCCTCCCATCGCACAGATTGACGAAAACAATTGGGATCGGGGCAAATCCACAGAGAGGAAGATTCGTCCATGGTCCATGAGACATCCACAACATTCCACGGCCATCGCTGAAACAAAATCCAGAGAAAAAAGCCTGAGCAAGCGCCTCAGACTCGCTCATTCTTCATATCCTGAAGAGTTCTTCTCATGGTTTGTAGATCGTGCGTGCCATACCTACGTCCCCAAACTTAAGCTGAGTTTGTGTTTTCAGTCTTCTGTCCTCAAAGTCCTGGGCCACACTCCCTCCAGGCTGAGGCCCCTGGAGCCACACATTAGGACTGCCCCCACCCAATCCATGGGAATTCTGCCCATTCCATTGTCAAAAATCGTACAAATTAGGAGAACCCTCCAAAGTCCTTGAGGCCATCCCAATAGTGTAGGTCGCCCGGACAAAAAATGGGCGGTTGATACCGGCTGAGCATCTACCTCCACTCATCTACCTCCACTCATACCAAGGAGATTGAACCAGACAGGACCCGAGGCCATTATCGAATCCATTGCTTTGGTTTACAGGCATGTCTCCTCAAAAGCCTGGATTCCAATACCAGCAGAGGGGATTTCCTGAGGCACCCATCAGAACAAATCTCGTCTCCACAAGGAAACTTGTGCATGGGAGCTAAGCCAAAGCTTAGGAGAATACTTCAGGGTCCCGGTGCCACCTCCCCATTCCAAGGCCCTCATGGACACAAACACACGTTAGGACCCATCCTCTGGAAAGTGCATTTCAACTCAGCCACCCCGGTTGCTCCCGCAGATCCATTAGATCTAAACTGTCTTGTTGCTAGGAGACAATTGGAAGGCGAGGCGGACTTCCCAGGCATCCATCCTGGAACGGTGCTCTGGAGTCATTCCATATGGGATGTCCTGGAGCTGTCCAACAGGTCTCAATTGTCCCGCAGAAGGAATACTTGAAGGGGGCATCCCACATCTCCCAACGTGGAAAACCTCCATGGCCTCGAGATTCCGCTCCCTTCATGAAGGGGCCGTCATGCACAGAAACTCCAACCTGAGCCAACGTCGGATCCTCGCCCTGACTTCAGATGCATGAGATATTGGTTCAGATCTGCAGGGGGGACCTGCCGTGCCCTCACCCTGAATCCGAAGTCTAGCTTGTGTTCTCAGACTTCTGTCCTCACTCTCCTGGCCCCGAAGCCCTCAGGTTTGGCAATTCCGGACCGACAATGAAGCACTCTGCCTGCCCTCTAGAAAAAATATATTGCCTAATGAGCAGCCCAGGCAGCTTAAATGAGGATAAACCTACACGGCACTCGAATGTACCCAAATTATATAGTCTAACCTGGGCACTAATGCACTGTCTGACACAACCTGAGCCCGGACCTACTGACCAACACCCAGACAGCTGACCGCACGCTGAGCACATCAGACACGCCATGGCCTTAGGTCATCATCTCTTCCCTACCTCAGTTTTCAGGCTTCAGAACCTAGACCTTATCTCCAATCACCGCCCACGGGTGACTCTGATGCAGAAATCAGAACTCTTCCTGACCCATGGCAAGAAACCTTGTGGTTGGCATGTTGTCCAACGTTCAGTGTAGGAGAAACCAGCATTCACCCTGAGGCCCCGCCCATTCTTGAGTGCGACGAGAGCATAAACACGCATTGTGACCTCAGCGTGAGTCCTGTCCTCTAGTAAGTCCTCTCAGTGGCTGGACCATTAGATGTCATAATGGGCTTGACATGTCCCTAGTCCCCAATTTTTAACCAGATTTCTGGTTGTCCAGTCACCCCACCCCAGGGCTCTACTCTGGAATCCCTCATTTGGTGGGACATCTGAGGTTGAAAAACAAAATGAAACAAATCGACAACAACAACAAAAAAACGGACTTCTTCCATCCCCAGAATGACCCCAAACTCTTTGGACGGGACCGAACCCCCAGAGAGTAAGACTCGTCCATTTCCCATGATGTCACCCGGCAATTTCACGACCATGAGTGACACCATACCCAGAGACAAAAACTTGAGCAAGAGCCTCACACTCGCCCTTTTTTCATATCCCGAAGTGTTCTCCTCATGGTCTGTAGATCAGTCCTGCCATACCTATGACCCAAAACATAAGCCGAGATTGTGTTTTCAGACAACTGTCCAAACAGCTCTGGCCTACACACCCTACAGGCTCAGGGCCCTGGAGCCAAACCTGAGGACTGTACTTGCCCTCTCCAAGGGAATTGTATGTGCCCATTCCAATGGCCACAACCCTACTAGTAGGATAACCTCCAAAGTCCCTGAGGCCATCCCAATAGTTGTGGCTTCCCAGGACAAACAGGGGGCAATCTGATCCCATCTGAGCACCTACCTGCACTCAGACCCTTAGACTGATGTCCCCAGAGGTAAAAAGGAACGAACAGGCCCCTAGGCACTAATCGGATCCATTGCTTTGGTTTCCAGGCATCTCTCCTCAGAGGCCTGGATTTCAATACCAGCATATGGCTGTTTCTTGACTCACCCATCAGAACAAATCTCATCTATACATGGGAAACCTGCACGTTGGAGCTGTGTCAAAGCCTCTGTTTAGGAGAACCCTTCAGGGCCCCAGGGCCACCGCTTCATTCCAAGGTCTCCATAGACACAAAAACATATTAGGACACATCCACAGGAGAGTCCATTTCAACTCAGCCTCCTCGGTTGCCCCCCACATCCAGCAGATCTAACCTGACTTGTTGCTTGGAGACAATTGGAATGCGAGGTGGGCTACCCAGCCATCCATCCTTAGAACCCTGCTCAGAATCGTTGGCCTGGAGCCAACCAACAGGTCTCAATTGTCCTGCAGAAGAATCTTTGCAGTTTGGAGCTTCTCACAACTCCCATCGTGGGAAAACCCCCATGTCCTCGTGATCCAACCCCCTTCAAGAAAGGGCCATCAGGGCAGAAAGTCCAACCTGAGCGATCGTCTGATCCTTGCCCTGACTTCAGATGCACGAGATCTCGATTGAGGTCTGTAGATTGTGCCTGCCATATCCTCACCCAGAAACCTAGTCCTAGCTTGGGTTCTCAGACTCCGTCCTCAGACTACTGGCCCACAAGCCCTCCAGTTGGGCAATCCAGAACTACAATGCCGCACTCTGACTGCCCTACAGAAGTAAAACATTGCCCTCAGGGCTACCCCGAATCCCCAAATGAGGATCAACCTGCACGCCATTCGGTTGTACCCCAAACATATAGGCTGACCTGGGCACTATTTCCCCTTCTGACCCAGCCTGAGACTGGACCTCCTGGTCCCACCCATACAGCTGGCCGCACACTGAGCACATCGGACCCGCCATGGCCTTAGGTCGTCATCTCTTCCCAACTGCGGTTTTCAGGCTCCAGAACCTAGACCTTATCTCCAACCACTGCCCAGGGTTGAAAATGATGCAGAAATCAGAACTCTTTCCTTATGGCAAGAAACCTTGTGGTTGGCATGTTGTCCAACGTTCAATGTAGTTGAATAAGCGTGGCCCATGAGGCCCAGCCCATGCTTGCGGGCCACATTGGTCACAAACACACATTGTGACCCTCAGCCTGAGCCCAGTCCTCAGGTAAGGCCTCTCAGGGCATATATGAAGAGACAGCATATTGGGCTTGCCATGCCCCTAGGCCCCAATTTTTAACCATAGTTCGGGTTGTCCCTAAACTCTTCCCCAGGGCTCTGCTTTGGAATTCCTCTTTTGGTGGGACACCTGAGGTAACAAACCTGAAAGGAGTCCTCCCATCCCACAGATTGACGAAAAACAATTGGGATCGGGCCAAATCCACAGAGAGGAAGATTCGTCCATGGCCCATGAGACCTCCCCAACATTCCACGGCCATCGCTGAAACAAAATCCAGAGACAAAAGCCTGAGCAAGCGACTCAGACTCGCTCATTCTTCATATCCTGAAGAGTTCTTCTCATGGTTTGTAGATCGGGCGTGCCATACCTACGTCCCCAAACTTAAGCTGAGTTTGTGTTTTCAGTCTTCTGTCCTCAAAGTCCTGGGCCACACTCCCTCCAGGCTGGGGCCCCTGGAGCCACATATTAGGACTGCCCCCACCCAATCCATGGGAATTCTGCCCATTCCATTGTCAAAAATCGTACAAATTAGGAGGACCCTCCAAAGTCCCTGAGGCCATCCCAATAGTGTAGGTCGCCCGGACAAAAAATGGGCGGTTGATACCGGCTGAGCATCTACCTCCACTCATCTACCTCCACTCATACCAAGGAGATTGAACCAGACAGGACCCGAGGCCATTATCGAATCCATTGCTGTGGTTTACAGGCATGTCTCCTCAAAAGCCTGGATTCCAATACCAGCAGAGGGGATTTCCTGAGGCACCCATCAGAACAAATCTCGTCTCCACAAGGAAACTTGTGCATGGGAGCTAAGCCAAAGCTTAGGAGAATACTTCAGGGTCCCGGTGCCACCTACCCATTCCAAGGCCCTCATGGACACAAACACACGTTAGGACCCATCCTCTGGAAAGTGCATTTCAACTCAGCCACCCCGGTTGCTCCTGCAGATCCATTAGATCTAAACTGTCTTGTTGCTAGGAGACAATTGGAAGGCGAGGCGGACTTCCCAGGCATCCATCCTGGAACGGTGCTCTGGAGTCATTCCATATGGGATGTCCTGGAGCTGTCCAACAGGTCTCAATTGTCCCGCAGAAGGAATACTTGAAGGGGGCATCCCACATCTCCCAACGTGGAAAACCTCCATGGCCTCGAGATTCCGCTCCCTTCATGAAGGGGCCGTCATGCACAGAAACTCCAACCTGAGCCAACGTCGGATCCTCGCCCTGACTTCAGATGCATGAGATATTGGTTCAGATCTGCAGGGGGTACCTGCCGTGCCCTCACCCTGAATCCGAAGTCTAGCTTGTGTTCTCAGACTTCTGTCCTCACTCTCCTGGCCCCGAAGCCCTCAAGTTTGGCAATTCCGGACCGACAATGAAGCACTCTGCCTGCCCTCTAGAAAAAATATATTGCCTAATGAGCAGCCCAGGCAGCTTAAATGAGGATAATCCTACACGGCACTCTAATGTACTCAAATTATATAGTCTAACCTGGGCACTAATGCACTGTCTGACACAACCTGAGCCCGGACCTACTGACCAACACCCAGACAGCTGACCGCACGCTGAGCACATCAGACCCACCATGGCCTTAGGTCATCATCTCTTCCCTACCTCAGTTTTCAGGCTTCAGAACCTAGACCTTATCTCCAATCACTGCCCACGGGTGACTCTGATGCAGAAATCAGAACTCTTCCTGACCCATGGCAAGAAACCTTGTGGTTGGCATGTTGTCCAACGTTCAGTGTAGGAGAAACCAGCATTCACCCTGAGGCCCCGCCCATTCTTGAGTGCGACGAGAGCATAAACACGCATTGTGACCTCAGCGTGAGTCCTGTCCTCTAGTAAGTCCTCTCAGTGGCTGGACCATTAGATGTCATAATGGGCTTGACATGTCCCTAGTCCCCAATTTTTAACCAGATTTCTGGTTGTCCAGTCGCCCCACCCCAGTGCTCTACTCTGGAATCCCTCATTTGGTGGGACATCTGAGGTTGAAAAACAAAATGAAACAAATCGACAACAACAACAAAAAAACGGACTTCTTCCATCCCCAGAATGACCCCAAACTCTTTGGACGGTACCGAACCCCCAGAGAGTAAGACTCGTCCATTTCCCATGATGTCACCCGGTAATTTCACGACCATGAGTGACACCATACCCAGAGACAAAAACTTGAGCAAGAGCCTCACACTCGCCCTTTTTTCATATCCCGAAGTGTTCTCCTCATGGTCTGTAGATCAGTCCTGCCATACCTATGACCCAAAACATAAGCCGAGATTGTGTTTTCAGACAACTGTCCAAACAGCTCTGGCCTACACACCCTACAGGCTCAGGGCCCTGGAGCCAAACCTGAGGACTGTACTTGCCCTCTCCAAGGGAATTGTATGTGCCCATTCCAATGGCCACAACCCTACTAGTAGGATAACCTCCAAAGTCCCTTAGGCCATCCCAATAGTTGTGGCTTCCCAGGACAAACGGGCAATATGAGCCCATCTGAGCACCTACCTGCACTCAGACCCTTAGACTGATGTCCCCAGAGGTAAAAAGGAACGAACAGGCCCCTAGGCACTAATCGGATCCATTGCTTTGGTTTCCAGGCATCTCTCCTCAGAGGCCTGGATTTCAATACCAGCATATGGCTGTTTCTTGACTCACCCATCAGAACAAATCTCATCTACACATGGGAAACATGCACGTTGGAGCTGTGTCAAAGCCTCTGTTTAGGAGAACCCTTCAGGGCCCCAGGGCCACCGCTTCATTCCAAGGTCTCCATAGACACAAAAACATATTAGGACACATCCACAGGAGAGTCCATTTCAACTCAGCCTCCTCGGTTGCCCCCCACATCCAGCAGATCTAACCTGTCTTGTTGCTTGGAGACAATTGGAATGCGAGGTGGGCTACCCAGCCATCCATCCTTAGAACCCTGCTTGAAATCGTTGGCCTGGAGCCAACCAACAGGTCTCAATTGTCCTGCAGAAGAATCTTTGCAGTTTGGAGCTTCTCACAACTCCCATCGTGCAAAACCCCCATGTCCTCGTGATCCAACCCCCTTCAAGAAAGGGCCATCAGGGCAGAAAGTCCAACCTGAGCGATCGTCTGATCCTTGCCCTGACTTCAGATGCACGAGATCTCGATTGAGGTCTGTAGATTGTGCCTGCCATATCCTCACCCAGAAACCTAGTCCTAGCTTGGGTTCTCAGACTCCGTCCTCAGACTACTGGCCCACAAGCCCTCCAGTTGGGCAATCCAGAACTACAATGCCGCAATCTGACTGCCCTACAGAAGTAAAACATTGCCCTCAGGGCTACCCCGAATCCCCAAATGAGGATCAACCTGCACGCCATTCGGTTGTACCCCAAACATATAGGCTGACCTGGGCACTATTTCCCCTTCTGACCCAGCCTGAGCCTGGACCTCCTGGTCCCACCAAGACAGCTGGCCGCACACTGAGCACATCGGACCCGCCATGGCCTTAGGTCGTCATCTCTTCCCAACTGCGGTTTTCAGGCTCCAGAACCTAGACCTTATCTCCAACCACTGCCCAGGGTTGACAATGATGCAGAAATCAGAACTCTTTCCCCATGGCAAGAAACCTTGTGGTTGGCATGTTGTCCAACGTTCAGTGTAGTTGAAACAAGCGTGGCCCATGAGGCCCAGCCTATGTTTGCGGGCCACATTGGTCACAAACACACATTGTGACCCTCAGCCTGAGCCCAGTCCTCAGGTAAGGCCTCTCAGGGCCTATATGAAGAGACAGCATATTGGGCTTGCCATGCCCCTAAACCCCAATTTTTAACCATAGTTCGGGTTGTCCCTTCACTCTTCCCCAGGGCTCTGCTTTGGAATTCCTCTTTTGGTGGGACACCTGAGGTAACAAACCTGAAAGGAGTCCTCCCATCCCACAGATTGACGAAAAACAATTGGGATCGGGCCAAATCCACAGAGAGGAAGATTCGTCCATGGCCCATGAGGCCTCCCCGACATTCCACGGCGATCGCTGATACAAAATCCAGAGACAAAAGCCTGAGCAAGCGCCTCAGACTCGCTCATTCTTCTTATCCTGAAGAGTTCTTCTCATGGTTTGTAGCTCGGGCGTGCCATACCTACGTCCCCAAACTTAAGCTGAGATTGTGATTTCAGTCTTCTGTCCTCAAAGTCCTGAGCCACACTCCCTCCAGGCTGGGGCCCCTGGAGCCACACATTAGGACTGCCCCCACCCAATCCATGGGAATTCTGCCCATTCCATTGTCAAAAATCGTACAAATTAGGAGAACCCTCCAAAGTCCCCGAGGCCATCCCAATAGTGTAGGTCCCCCGGGACAAAAAAAGGGCATTTGATACCGGCTGAGCATCTACCTCCACTCATCTACCTCCACTCATACCAAGGAGATTGAACCATACAGGACCCGAGGCCATTGTCGAATCCATTGCTTTGGTTTACAGGTTGTCTGCTCAAAAGCCTGGATTCCAATACCAGCAGAGGGGATTTCCTGAGGCACTCATCAGAACAAATATCGTCTCCACAATGAAACTTGTGCATGGTAGCTAAGCCAAAGCTTAGGAGAATACTTCAGGGTCCCGGTGCCACCTCCCCATTCCAAGGCACTCATGGACACAAATACACGTTAGTACCCATCCTCTGGAAAGTGCATTTCAACTCAGCCACCCCGGTTGCTCCCGCAGATCCATTAGATCTAAACTGTCTTGTTGCTAGGAGACAATTGGAAGGCGAGGCGGACTTCCCAGGCATCCATCCTCGAACGGTGCTCTGGAGTCATTCCATATGGGATGTCCTGGAGCTGTCCAACAGTTCTCAATTGTCCCGGAGAAGGAATCCTTGAAGTGGGCATCCCACATCTCCCAACGTGGAAAACCTCCATGGCCTCGAGATTCCGCTCCCTTCATGAAGGGGCCGTCATGCACAGAAACTCCAACCTGAGCCAACGTCGGATCCTCGCCCTGACTTCAGATGAATGAGATATTGGCTCAGATCTGCAGGGGGTACCTGCCGTGCCCTCACCCTGAATCCCAAGTCTAGCTTGTGTTCTCAGACTTCTCTCCTCACTCTCCTGGCCCCGAAGCCCTCAAGTTTGGCAATTCCGGACCGACAATGAAGCACTCTGCCTGCCCTCTAGAAAAAATATATTGCCTAATGAGCAGCCCAGGCAGCTTAAATGAGGATAAACCTACACGGCACTCGAATGTACCCAAATTATATAGTCTAACCTGGGCACTAATGCACTGTCTGACACAACCTGAGCCCGGACCTGCTGACCAACACCCAGACAGGTGACCGCACGCTGAGCACATCAGACCCGCCATGGCCTTAGGTCATCATCTCTTCCCTACCTCAGTTTTCAGGCTTCAGAACCTAGACCTTATCTCCAATCACTGCCCACGGGTGACTGTGATGCAGAAATCAGAACTCGTCCTGACCCATGGCAAGAAACCTTGTGTTTGGCATGTTGTCCAACGTTCAGTGAAGGAGAAACCAGCATTCACCCTGAGGCCCCGCCCATTCTTGCATGCGACGAGAGCATAAACACGCATTGTGACCTCAGCGTGAGTCCTGTCCTCTAGTAAGTCCTCTCAGTGGCTGAACCATTAGATGTCATAATGGGCTTGACATGTCCCTAGTCCCCAATTTTTAACCAGATTTCTGGTTGTCCAGTCGCCCCACCCCAGGGCTCTACTCTGGAATCCCTCATTTGGTGGGACATCTGAGGTTGAAAAACAAAATGAAACAAATCGACAACAACAACAAATAAACGGACTTCTTCCATCCCCAGAATGACGCCAAACTCTTTGGACGGGACCGAACCCCCAGAGAGTAAGACTCGTCCATTTCCCATGATGTCACCCGGCAATTTCACGACCATGAGTGACACGATATCCAGAGACAAAAACTTGAGCAAGAGCCTCACACTCGCCCTTTTTTCATATCCCGAAGTATTCTCCTCATGGTCTGTAGATCAGTCCTGCCATACCTATGACCCAAAACATAAGCCGAGTTTGTGTTTTCAGACAACTGTCCAAATAGCTCTGGCCTACACACCCTACAGGCTCAGGGCCCTGGAGCCAAACCTGAAGACTGTACTTGCCCTCTCCAAGGGAATTGTATGTGCCCATTCCAATGACCACAACCCTACTAGTAGGATAACCTCCAAAGTCCCTGAGGCCATCCTAATAGTTGTGGCTTCCCAGGACAAACAGGGGCAATCTGAGCCCATCTGAGCACCTACCTGCACTCAGACCCGTAGACTGATGTCCCCAGAGGTAAAAAGGAACGAACAGGGCCCTAGGCACTAATCGGATCCATTGCTTTGGTTTCCAGGCATCTCTCCTCAGAGGCCTGGATTTCAATACCAGCATATGGCTGTTTCTTGACTCACCCATCAGAACAAATCTCATCTACACATGGGAAACATGCACGTTGGAGCTGTGTCAAAGCCTCTGTTTAGGAGAACCCTTCAGGGCCCCAGGGCCACCGCTTCATTCCAAGGTCTCCATAGACACAAAAACATATTAGGACACATCCCCAGGAGAGTCCATTTCAACTCAGCCTCCTCGGTTGCCCCCCACATCCAGCAGATCTAACTTGTCTTGTTGCTTGGAGACAATTGGAATGCGAGGTGGGCTACCCAGCCATCCATCCTTAGAACCCTGCTCGGAATCGTTGGCCTGGAGCCAACAAACAGGTCTCAATTGTCCTGCAGAAGAATCTTTGCAGTTTGGAGCTTCTCACAACTCCCATCGTGGGAAAACGCCCATGTCCTCGTAATCCAACCCCCTTCAAGAAAGGGCCATCAGGGCAGAAAGTCCAACCTGAGCGATTGTCTGAACCTTGCCCTGACTTCAGATGCACGAGATCTCTATTGAGGTCTGTAGATTGTGCCTGCCATATCCTCACCCAGAAACCTAGGCCTAGCTTGGGTTTTCAGACTCCGTCCTCAGACTACTGGCCCACAAGCCCTCCAGTTTGGCAATCCAGAACTACAATGCCGCACTCTGCCTGCCCTACAGAAATAAAACATTGCCCTCAGGGCTACCCCGAATCCCCAAATGAGGATCAACCTGCACGCCATTCGGCTGTACCCCAAACATATAGGCTGACCTGGGCACTATTTCCCCTTCTGACCCAGCCTGAGCCTGGACCTCCTGGTCCCACCCAGACAGCTGGCCGCACACTGAGCACATCGGACCCGCCATGGCCTTAGGTCGTCATCTCTTCCCAACTGCGGTTTTCAGGCTCCAGAACCTAGACCTTATCTCCAACCACTGCCCAGGTTTGAAAATGATGCTGAAATCAGAACTCTTTCCCCATGGCAAGAAACCTTGTGGTCGGCATGTTGTCCAACGTTCAGTGTAGTTGAAACAAGCGTGGCAAATGAGGCCCAGCCCATGCTTCCGGGCCACATTGGTCCCAAACACACATTGTGACCCTTAGCCTGAGCCCAGTCCTCAGGTAAGGCCTCTCAGGGCCTATATGAAGAGACAGCATATTGGGCTTGCCATGCCCCTAGGCCCCAATTTTTAACCATAGTTCAGGTTGTCCCTTCACTCTTCCTAGGGCTCTGCTTTGGAATTCCTCTTTTGGTGGGACACCTGAGGTAACAAACCTGAAAGGAGTCCTCCCATCCCACAGATTGACGAAAAACAATTGGGATCGGGCCAAATCCACAGAGAGGAAGATTCGTCCATGGCCCATGAGGCCTCCCCAACATTCCACGGCCATCGCAGAAACAAAATCCAGAGACATAAGCCTGAGCAAGCGCCTCAGACTCGCTCATTCTTCATATCCTGAAGAGTTCTTCTCATGGTTTGTAGATCGGGCGTGCCATACCTACGTCCCCAAACTTAAGCTGATTTTGTGTTTTCAGTCTTCTGTCCTCAAAGTCCTGGGCCACACTCCCTCCAGGCTGGGGCCCCTGGAGCCACACATTAGGACTGCCCCCACCCAATCCATGGGAATTCTGCCCATTACATTGTCAAAAATCGTACAAATTAGGAGAACCCTCCAAAGTTCCCGAGGCCATCCCAATAGTGTAGGTCGCCCGGGACAAAAAATGGGCGGTTGATACCGGCTGAGCATCTACCTCGACTCTTCTACCTCCACTCATACCAAGGAGATTGAACCAGACAGGACCCGAGGCCATTATCGAATCCATTGCTTTGGTTTACAGGCATGTCTCCTCAAAAGCCTGGATTCCAATACCAGCAGAGGGGATTTCCTGAGGCACCCATCAGAACAAATCTCGTCTCCACAAGGAAACTTGTGCATGGGAGCTAAGCGAAAGCTTAGGAGAATACTTCAGGGTCCCGGTGCCACCTCCCCATTCCACGGCCCTCATGGACACAAATACACGTTAGGACCCATCCTCTGGAAAGTGCATTTCAACTCAGCCACCCCGGTTGCTCCCGCAGATCCATTAGATCTAAACTGTCTTGTTGCTAGGAGACAATTGGAAGGCGAGGCCGACATCCCAGGCATCCATCCTGGAACGGTGCTCTGGAGTCTTTCCATATGGGATGTCCTGGAGCTGTCCAACAGGTCTCAATTGTCCCGCAGAAGGAATTCTTGAAGGGAGCATCCCACATCTCCCAACGTGGAAAACCTCCATGGCCTCGAGATTCCGCTCCCTTCATGAAGGGGCCGTCATGCACAGAAACTCCAACCTGAGCCAACGTCGGATCCTCGCCCTGACTTCAGATGCATGAGATATTGGTTCAGATCTGCAGGGGGTACCTGCCGTGCCCTCACCCTGAATCCGAAGTCTAGCTTGTGTTCTCAGACTTCCGTCCTCACTCTCCTGGCCCCGATGCCCTCAAGTTTGGCAATTCCGGACCGACAATGAAGCACTCTGCCTGCCCTCTAGAAAAAATATATTGCCTAATGAGCAGCCCAGGCAGCTTAAATGAGGATAATCCTACACGGCACTCGAATGTACCCAAATTGTATAGTCTAACCTGGGCACTAATGCACTGTCTGACACAACCTGAGCCCGGACCTGCTGACCAACACCCAGACAGCTGAGCGCACGCTGAGCACATCAGACCCGCCATGGCCTTAGGTCATCATCTCTTCGCTACCTCAGTTTTCAGGCTTCAGAACCTAGACCTTATCTCCAATCACTGCCCACGGGTGACTGTGATGCAGAAATCAGAACTCTTCCTGACCCATGGCAAGAAACCTTGTGGTTGGCATGTTGTCCAACGTTCAGTGTAGGAGAAACCAGCATTCACCCTGAGGCCCCGCCCATTCTTGAGTGCGATGAGAGCATAAACACGCATTGTGACCTCAGCGTGAGTCCTGTCCTCTAGTAAGTCCTCTCAGTGGCTGGACCATTAGATGTCATAATGGGCTTGACATGTCCCTAGTCCCCAATTTTTAACCAGATTTCTGGTTGTCCAGTCGCCCCACCCCAGGGCTCTACTCTGGAATCCCTCATTTAGTGGGAAATCTGAGGTTGAAAAACAAAATGAAACAAATCGACAACAACAACAAAAAAACGGACTTCTTCCATCCACAGAATGACCCCAAACTCTTTGGACGGGACCGAACCCCCAGAGAGTAAGACTCGTCCATTTCCCATGATGTCACCCGGCAATTTCACGACCATGAGTGACACGATATTCAGAGACAAAAACTTGAGCAAGAGCCTCACACTCGCCCTTTTTTCATATCCCGAAGTGTTCTCCTCATGGTCTGTAGATCAGTCCTGCCATACCTATGACCCAAAACATAAGCCGAGTTTGTGTTTTCAGACAACTGTCCAAACAGCTCTGGCCGACACACCCTACAGGCTCAGGGCCCTGGAGCCAAACCTGAGGACTGTACTTGCCCTCTCCAAGGGAATTGTATGTGCCCATTCCAATGGCCACAACCCTACTAGTAGGATAACCTCCAAAGTCACTGAGGCCATCCCAATAGTTGTGGCTTCCCAGGACAAACAGGGGCAATCTGAGCCCATCTGAGCACCTACCTGCACTCAGACCCGTAGACTGATGTCCCCAGAGGTAAAAAGGAACGAACAGGGCCCTAGGCACTAATCGGATCCATTGCTTTGGTTTCCAGGCATCTCTCCTCAGAGGCCTGGATTTCAATACCAGCATATGGCTGTTTCTTGACTCACCCATCAGAACAAATCTCATCTACACATGGGAAACATGCACGTTGGAGCTGTGTCAAAGCCTCTGTTTAGGAGAACCCTTCAGGGCCCCAGGGCCACCGCTTCATTCCAAGGTCTCCATAGACACAAAAACATATTAGGACACATCCCCAGGAGAGTCCATTTCAACTCAGCCTCCTCGGTTGCCCCCCACATCCAGCAGATCTAACTTGTCTTGTTGCTTGGAGACAATTGGAATGCGAGGTGGGCTACCCAGCCATCCATCCTTAGAACCCTGCTCGGAATCGTTGGCCTGGAGCCAACCAACAGGTCTCAATGTCCTGCAGAAGAATCTTTGCAGTTCGGAGCTTCTCACAACTCCCATCGTGGGAAAACCCCCATGTCCTCGTGATCCAACCCCTTCAAGAAAGGGCCATCAGGGCAGAAAGTCCAACCTGAGCGACCGTCTGATCCTTGCCCTGACTTCAGATGCACGAGATCTCTATTGAGGTCTGTAGATTGTGCCTGCCATATCCTCACCCAGAAACCTAGGCTTAGCTTGGGTTCTCAGACTCCGTCCTCAGACTACTGGCCCACAGGCGTTCCATTTTGGCAATCCAGAACTACAATGCCGCACTCTGCCTGCCCTACAGAAGTAAAATATTGCCCTCAGGGCTACCCCGAATCCCCAAATGAGGATCAACCTGCACGCCATTCGGCTGTACCCCAAACATATAGGCTGACCTGGGCACTATTTCCTCTTCTGACCCAGCCTGAGCCTGGACCTCCTGGTCCCACCCAGACAGCTGGCCGCACACTGAGCACATCGGACCCGCCATGGCCTTAGGTCGTCATCTCTTCCCAACTGCGGTTTTCCGGCTCCAGAACCTAGACCTTATCTCCAACCACTGCCCAGGTTTGAAAATGATGCAGAAATCAGAACTCTTTCCCCATGGCAAGAAACCTAGTGCTTGGCATGTTGTCCAACGTTCAGTGTAGTTGAACCAAGCGTGGCCCATGAGGCCCAGCCCATGCTTGCGGGCCACATTGGTCACAAACACACATTGTGACCCTCAGCCTGAGCCCAGTCCTCAGGTAAGGCCTCTCAGGGCCTATATGAAGAGACAGCATATTGGGCTTGCCATGCCCCTAGGCCCCAATTTTTAACCATAGTTCGGGTTGTCCCTTCACTCTTCCCCAGGGCTCTGCTTTGGAATTCCTCTTTTGGTGGGACACCTGAGGTAACAAACCTGAAAGGAGTCCTCCCATCCCACAGATTGACGAAAAACAATTGGGATCGGGCCAAATCCACAGAGAGGAAGATTCGTCCATGGCCCATGAGACCTCCCCAACATTCCACGGCCATCGCTGAAACAAAATCCAGAGACAAAAGCCTGAGCAAGCGACTCAGACTCGCTCATTCTTCATATCCTGAAGAGTTCTTCTCATGGTTTGTAGATCGGGCGTGCCATACCTACGTCCCCAAACTTAAGCTGAGTTTGTGTTTTCAGTCTTCTGTCCTCAAAGTCCTGGGCCACACTCCCTCCAGGCTGGGGCCCCTGGAGCCACATATTAGGACTGCCCCCACCCAATCCATGGGAATTCTGCCCATTCCATTGTCAAAAATCGTACAAATTAGGAGGACCCTCCAAAGTCCCTGAGGCCATCCCAATAGTGTAGGTCGCCCGGACAAAAAATGGGCGGTTGATACCGGCTGAGCATCTACCTCCACTCATCTACCTCCACTCATACCAAGGAGATTGAACCAGACAGGACCCGAGGCCATTATCGAATCCATTGCTGTGGTTTACAGGCATGTCTCCTCAAAAGCCTGGATTCCAATACCAGCAGAGGGGATTTCCTGAGGCACCCATCAGAACAAATCTCGTCTCCACAAGGAAACTTGTGCATGGGAGCTAAGCCAAAGCTTAGGAGAATACTTCAGGGTCCCGGTGCCACCTACCCATTCCAAGGCCCTCATGGACACAAACACACGTTAGGACCCATCCTCTGGAAAGTGCATTTCAACTCAGCCACCCCGGTTGCTCCTGCAGATCCATTAGATCTAAACTGTCTTGTTGCTAGGAGACAATTGGAAGGCGAGGCGGACTTCCCAGGCATCCATCCTGGAACGGTGCTCTGGAGTCATTCCATATGGGATGTCCTGGAGCTGTCCAACAGGTCTCAATTGTCCCGCAGAAGGAATACTTGAAGGGGGCATCCCACATCTCCCAACGTGGAAAACCTCCATGGCCTCGAGATTCCGCTCCCTTCATGAAGGGGCCGTCATGCACAGAAACTCCAACCTGAGCCAACGTCGGATCCTCGCCCTGACTTCAGATGCATGAGATATTGGTTCAGATCTGCAGGGGGTACCTGCCGTGCCCTCACCCTGAATCCGAAGTCTAGCTTGTGTTCTCAGACTTCTGTCCTCACTCTCCTGGCCCCGAAGCCCTCAAGTTTGGCAATTCCGGACCGACAATGAAGCACTCTGCCTGCCCTCTAGAAAAAATATATTGCCTAATGAGCAGCCCAGGCAGCTTAAATGAGGATAATCCTACACGGCACTCTAATGTACTCAAATTATATAGTCTAACCTGGGCACTAATGCACTGTCTGACACAACCTGAGCCCGGACCTACTGACCAACACCCAGACAGCTGACCGCACGCTGAGCACATCAGACCCACCATGGCCTTAGGTCATCATCTCTTCCCTACCTCAGTTTTCAGGCTTCAGAACCTAGACCTTATCTCCAATCACTGCCCACGGGTGACTCTGATGCAGAAATCAGAACTCTTCCTGACCCATGGCAAGAAACCTTGTGGTTGGCATGTTGTCCAACGTTCAGTGTAGGAGAAACCAGCATTCACCCTGAGGCCCCGCCCATTCTTGAGTGCGACGAGAGCATAAACACGCATTGTGACCTCAGCGTGAGTCCTGTCCTCTAGTAAGTCCTCTCAGTGGCTGGACCATTAGATGTCATAATGGGCTTGACATGTCCCTAGTCCCCAATTTTTAACCAGATTTCTGGTTGTCCAGTCGCCCCACCCCAGTGCTCTACTCTGGAATCCCTCATTTGGTGGGACATCTGAGGTTGAAAAACAAAATGAAACAAATCGACAACAACAACAAAAAAACGGACTTCTTCCATCCCCAGAATGACCCCAAACTCTTTGGACGGTACCGAACCCCCAGAGAGTAAGACTCGTCCATTTCCCATGATGTCAACCGGTAATTTCACGACCATGAGTGACACCATACCCAGAGACAAAAACTTGAGCAAGAGCCTCACACTCGCCCTTTTTTCATATCCCGAAGTGTTCTCCTCATGGTCTGTAGATCAGTCCTGCCATACCTATGACCCAAAACATAAGCCGAGATTGTGTTTTCAGACAACTGTCCAAACAGCTCTGGCCTACACACCCTACAGGCTCAGGGCCCTGGAGCCAAACCTGAGGACTGTACTTGCCCTCTCCAAGGGAATTGTATGTGCCCATTCCAATGGCCACAACCCTACTAGTAGGATAACCTCCAAAGTCCCTGAGGCCATCCCAATAGTTGTGGCTTCCCAGGACAAACGGGCAATATGAGCCCATCTGAGCACCTACCTGCACTCAGACCCTTAGACTGATGTCCCCAGAGGTAAAAAGGAACGAACAGGCCCCTAGGCACTAATCGGATCCATTGCTTTGGTTTCCAGGCATCTCTCCTCAGAGGCCTGGATTTCAATACCAGCATATGGCTGTTTCTTGACTCACCCATCAGAACAAATCTCATCTACACATGGGAAACATGCACGTTGGAGCTGTGTCAAAGCCTCTGTTTAGGAGAACCCTTCAGGGCCCCAGGGCCACCGCTTCATTCCAAGGTCTCCATAGACACAAAAACATATTAGGACACATCCACAGGAGAGTCCATTTCAACTCAGCCTCCTCGGTTGCCCCCCACATCCAGCAGATCTAACCTGTCTTGTTGCTTGGAGACAATTGGAATGCGAGGTGGGCTACCCAGCCATCCATCCTTAGAACCCTGCTTGAAATCGTTGGCCTGGAGCCAACCAACAGGTCTCAATTGTCCTGCAGAAGAATCTTTGCAGTTTGGAGCTTCTCACAACTCCCATCGTGCAAAACCCCCATGTCCTCGTGATCCAACCCCCTTCAAGAAAGGGCCATCAGGGCAGAAAGTCCAACCTGAGCGATCGTCTGATCCTTGCCCTGACTTCAGATGCACGAGATCTCGATTGAGGTCTGTAGATTGTGCCTGCCATATCCTCACCCAGAAACCTAGTCCTAGCTTGGGTTCTCAGACTCCGTCCTCAGACTACTGGCCCACAAGCCCTCCAGTTGGGCAATCCAGAACTACAATGCCGCAATCTGACTGCCCTACAGAAGTAAAACATTGCCCTCAGGGCTACCCCGAATCCCCAAATGAGGATCAACCTGCACGCCATTCGGTTGTACCCCAAACATATAGGCTGACCTGGGCACTATTTCCCCTTCTGACCCAGCCTGAGCCTGGACCTCCTGGTCCCACCAAGACAGCTGGCCGCACACTGAGCACATCGGACCCGCCATGGCCTTAGGTCGTCATCTCTTCCCAACTGCGGTTTTCAGGCTCCAGAACCTAGACCTTATCTCCAACCACTGCCCAGGGTTGACAATGATGCAGAAATCAGAACTCTTTCCCCATGGCAAGAAACCTTGTGGTTGGCATGTTGTCCAACGTTCAGTGTAGTTGAAACAAGCGTGGCCCATGAGGCCCAGCCTATGTTTGCGGGCCACATTGGTCACAAACACACATTGTGACCCTCAGCCTGAGCCCAGTCCTCAGGTAAGGCCTCTCAGGGCCTATATGAAGAGACAGCATATTGGGCTTGCCATGCCCCTAAACCCCAATTTTTAACCATAGTTCGGGTTGTCCCTTCACTCTTCCCCGGGCTCTGCTTTGGAATTCCTCTTTTGGTGGGACACCTGAGGTAACAAACCTGAAAGGAGTCCTCCCATCCCACAGATTGACGAAAAACAATTGGGATCGGGCCAAATCCACAGAGAGGAAGATTCGTCCATGGCCCATGAGGCCTCCCCGACATTCCACGGCGATCGCTGATACAAAATCCAGAGACAAAAGCCTGAGCAAGCGCCTCAGACTCGCTCATTCTTCTTATCCTGAAGAGTTCTTCTCATGGTTTGTAGCTCGGGCGTGCCATACCTACGTCCCCAAACTTAAGCTGAGATTGTGATTTCAGTCTTCTGTCCTCAAAGTCCTGAGCCACACTCCCTCCAGGCTGGGGCCCCTGGAGCCACACATTAGGACTGCCCCCACCCAATCCATGGGAATTCTGCCCATTCCATTGTCAAAAATCGTACAAATTAGGAGAACCCTCCAAAGTCCCCGAGGCCATCCCAATAGTGTAGGTCCCCCGGGACAAAAAAAGGGCATTTGATACCGGCTGAGCATCTACCTCCACTCATCTACCTCCACTCATACCAAGGAGATTGAACCATACAGGACCCGAGGCCATTGTCGAATCCATTGCTTTGGTTTACAGGTTGTCTGCTCAAAAGCCTGGATTCCAATACCAGCAGAGGGGATTTCCTGAGGCACTCATCAGAACAAATATCGTCTCCACAATGAAACTTGTGCATGGTAGCTAAGCCAAAGCTTAGGAGAATACTTCAGGGTCCCGGTGCCACCTCCCCATTCCAAGGCACTCATGGACACAAATACACGTTAGTACCCATCCTCTGGAAAGTGCATTTCAACTCAGCCACCCCGGTTGCTCCCGCAGATCCATTAGATCTAAACTGTCTTGTTGCTAGGAGACAATTGGAAGGCGAGGCGGACTTCCCAGGCATCCATCCTCGAACGGTGCTCTGGAGTCATTCCATATGGGATGTCCTGGAGCTGTCCAACAGTTCTCAATTGTCCCGGAGAAGGAATCCTTGAAGTGGGCATCCCACATCTCCCAACGTGGAAAACCTCCATGGCCTCGAGATTCCGCTCCCTTCATGAAGGGGCCGTCATGCACAGAAACTCCAACCTGAGCCAACGTCGGATCCTCGCCCTGACTTCAGATGAATGAGATATTGGCTCAGATCTGCAGGGGGTACCTGCCGTGCCCTCACCCTGAATCCCAAGTCTAGCTTGTGTTCTCAGACTTCTCTCCTCACTCTCCTGGCCCCGAAGCCCTCAAGTTTGGCAATTCCGGACCGACAATGAAGCACTCTGCCTGCCCTCTAGAAAAAATATATTGCCTAATGAGCAGCCCAGGCAGCTTAAATGAGGATAAACCTACACGGCACTCGAATGTACCCAAATTATATAGTCTAACCTGGGCACTAATGCACTGTCTGACACAACCTGAGCCCGGACCTGCTGACCAACACCCAGACAGGTGACCGCACGCTGAGCACATCAGACCCGCCATGGCCTTAGGTCATCATCTCTTCCCTACCTCAGTTTTCAGGCTTCAGAACCTAGACCTTATCTCCAATCACTGCCCACGGGTGACTGTGATGCAGAAATCAGAACTCGTCCTGACCCATGGCAAGAAACCTTGTGTTTGGCATGTTGTCCAACGTTCAGTGAAGGAGAAACCAGCATTCACCCTGAGGCCCCGCCCATTCTTGCGTGCGACGAGAGCATAAACACGCATTGTGACCTCAGCGTGAGTCCTGTCCTCTAGTAAGTCCTCTCAGTGGCTGAACCATTAGATGTCATAATGGGCTTGACATGTCCCTAGTCCCCAATTTTTAACCAGATTTCTGGTTGTCCAGTCGCCCCACCCCAGGGCTCTACTCTGGAATCCCTCATTTGGTGGGACATCTGAGGTTGAAAAACAAAATGAAACAAATCGACAACAACAACAAATAAACGGACTTCTTCCATCCCCAGAATGACGCCAAACTCTTTGGACGGGACCGAACCCCCAGAGAGTAAGACTCGTCCATTTCCCATGATGTCACCCGGCAATTTCACGACCATGAGTGACACGATATCCAGAGACAAAAACTTGAGCAAGAGCCTCACACTCGCCCTTTTTTCATATCCCGAAGTATTCTCCTCATGGTCTGTAGATCAGTCCTGCCATACCTATGACCCAAAACATAAGCCGAGTTTGTGTTTTCAGACAACTGTCCAAATAGCTCTGGCCTACACACCCTACAGGCTCAGGGCCCTGGAGCCAAACCTGAAGACTGTACTTGCCCTCTCCAAGGGAATTGTATGTGCCCATTCCAATGACCACAACCCTACTAGTAGGATAACCTCCAAAGTCCCTGAGGCCATCCTAATAGTTGTGGCTTCCCAGGACAAACAGGGGCAATCTGAGCCCATCTGAGCACCTACCTGCACTCAGACCCGTAGACTGATGTCCCCAGAGGTAAAAAGGAACGAACAGGGCCCTAGGCACTAATCGGATCCATTGCTTTGGTTTCCAGGCATCTCTCCTCAGAGGCCTGGATTTCAATACCAGCATATGGCTGTTTCTTGACTCACCCATCAGAACAAATCTCATCTACACATGGGAAACATGCACGTTGGAGCTGTGTCAAAGCCTCTGTTTAGGAGAACCCTTCAGGGCCCCAGGGCCACCGCTTCATTCCAAGGTCTCCATAGACACAAAAACATATTAGGACACATCCCCAGGAGAGTCCATTTCAACTCAGCCTCCTCGGTTGCCCCCCACATCCAGCAGATCTAACTTGTCTTGTTGCTTGGAGACATGGAATGCGAGGTGGGCTACCCAGCCATCCATCCTTAGAACCCTGCTCGGAATCGTTGGCCTGGAGCCAACAAACAGGTCTCAATTGTCCTGCAGAAGAATCTTTGCAGTTTGGAGCTTCTCACAACTCCCATCGTGGGAAAACGCCCATGTCCTCGTAATCCAACCCCCTTCAAGAAAGGGCCATCAGGGCAGAAAGTCCAACCTGAGCGATTGTCTGAACCTTGCCCTGACTTCAGATGCACGAGATCTCTATTGAGGTCTGTAGATTGTGCCTGCCATATCCTCACCCAGAAACCTAGGCCTAGCTTGGGTTTTCAGACTCCGTCCTCAGACTACTGGCCCACAAGCCCTCCAGTTTGGCAATCCAGAACTACAATGCCGCACTCTGCCTGCCCTACAGAAATAAAACATTGCCCTCAGGGCTACCCCGAATCCCCAAATGAGGATCAACCTGCACGCCATTCGGCTGTACCCCAAACATATAGGCTGACCTGGGCACTATTTCCCCTTCTGACCCAGCCTGAGCCTGGACCTCCTGGTCCCACCCAGACAGCTGGCCGCACACTGAGCACATCGGACCCGCCATGGCCTTAGGTCGTCATCTCTTCCCAACTGCGGTTTTCAGGCTCCAGAACCTAGACCTTATCTCCAACCACTGCCCAGGTTTGAAAATGATGCTGAAATCAGAACTCTTTCCCCATGGCAAGAAACCTTGTGGTCGGCATGTTGTCCAACGTTCAGTGTAGTTGAAACAAGCGTGGCAAATGAGGCCCAGCCCATGCTTCCGGGCCACATTGGTCCCAAACACACATTGTGACCCTTAGCCTGAGCCCAGTCCTCAGGTAAGGCCTCTCAGGGCCTATATGAAGAGACAGCATATTGGGCTTGCCATGCCCCTAGGCCCCAATTTTTAACCATAGTTCAGGTTGTCCCTTCACTCTTCCTAGGGCTCTGCTTTGGAATTCCTCTTTTGGTGGGACACCTGAGGTAACAAACCTGAAAGGAGTCCTCCCATCCCACAGATTGACGAAAAACAATTGGGATCGGGCCAAATCCACAGAGAGGAAGATTCGTCCATGGCCCATGAGGCCTCCCCAACATTCCACGGCCATCGCAGAAACAAAATCCAGAGACATAAGCCTGAGCAAGCGCCTCAGACTCGCTCATTCTTCATATCCTGAAGAGTTCTTCTCATGGTTTGTAGATCGGGCGTGCCATACCTACGTCCCCAAACTTAAGCTGATTTTGTGTTTTCAGTCTTCTGTCCTCAAAGTCCTGGGCCACACTCCCTCCAGGCTGGGGCCCCTGGAGCCACACATTAGGACTGCCCCCACCCAATCCATGGGAATTCTGCCCATTACATTGTCAAAAATCGTACAAATTAGGAGAACCCTCCAAAGTTCCCGAGGCCATCCCAATAGTGTAGGTCGCCCGGGACAAAAAATGGGCGGTTGATACCGGCTGAGCATCTACCTCGACTCTTCTACCTCCACTCATACCAAGGAGATTGAACCAGACAGGACCCGAGGCCATTATCGAATCCATTGCTTTGGTTTACAGGCATGTCTCCTCAAAAGCCTGGATTCCAATACCAGCAGAGGGGATTTCCTGAGGCACCCATCAGAACAAATCTCGTCTCCACAAGGAAACTTGTGCATGGGAGCTAAGCGAAAGCTTAGGAGAATACTTCAGGGTCCCGGTGCCACCTCCCCATTCCACGGCCCTCATGGACACAAATACACGTTAGGACCCATCCTCTGGAAAGTGCATTTCAACTCAGCCACCCCGGTTGCTCCCGCAGATCCATTAGATCTAAACTGTCTTGTTGCTAGGAGACAATTGGAAGGCGAGGCCGACATCCCAGGCATCCATCCTGGAACGGTGCTCTGGAGTCTTTCCATATGGGATGTCCTGGAGCTGTCCAACAGGTTTCAATTGTCCCGCAGAAGGAATTCTTGAAGGGAGCATCCCACATCTCCCAACGTGGAAAACCTCCATGGCCTCGAGATTCCGCTCCCTTCATGAAGGGGCCGTCATGCACAGAAACTCCAACCTGAGCCAACGTCGGATCCTCGCCCTGACTTCAGATGCATGAGATATTGGTTCAGATCTGCAGGGGGTACCTGCCGTGCCCTCACCCTGAATCCGAAGTCTAGCTTGTGTTCTCAGACTTCCGTCCTCACTCTCCTGGCCCCGATGCCCTCAAGTTTGGCAATTCCGGACCGACAATGAAGCACTCTGCCTGCCCTCTAGAAAAAATATATTGCCTAATGAGCAGCCCAGGCAGCTTAAATGAGGATAATCCTACACGGCACTCGAATGTACCCAAATTGTATAGTCTAACCTGGGCACTAATGCACTGTCTGACACAACCTGAGCCCGGACCTGCTGACCAACACCCAGACAGCTGAGCGCACGCTGAGCACATCAGACCCGCCATGGCCTTAGGTCATCATCTCTTCGCTACCTCAGTTTTCAGGCTTCAGAACCTAGACCTTATCTCCAATCACTGCCCACGGGTGACTGTGATGCAGAAATCAGAACTCTTCCTGACCCATGGCAAGAAACCTTGTGGTTGGCATGTTGTCCAACGTTCAGTGTAGGAGAAACCAGCATTCACCCTGAGGCCCCGCCCATTCTTGAGTGCGATGAGAGCATAAACACGCATTGTGACCTCAGCGTGAGTCCTGTCCTCTAGTAAGTCCTCTCAGTGGCTGGACCATTAGATGTCATAATGGGCTTGACATGTCCCTAGTCCCCAATTTTTAACCAGATTTCTGGTTGTCCAGTCGCCCCACCCCAGGGCTCTACTCTGGAATCCCTCATTTAGTGGGACATCTGAGGTTGAAAAACAAAATGAAACAAATCGACAACAACAACAAAAAAACGGACTTCTTCCATCCACAGAATGACCCCAAACTCTTTGGACGGGACCGAACCCCCAGAGAGTAAGACTCGTCCATTTCCCATGATGTCACCCGGCAATTTCACGACCATGAGTGACACGATATTCAGAGACAAAAACTTGAGCAAGAGCCTCACACTCGCCCTTTTTTCATATCCCGAAGTGTTCTCCTCATGGTCTGTAGATCAGTCCTGCCATACCTATGACCCAAAACATAAGCCGAGTTTGTGTTTTCAGACAACTGTCCAAACAGCTCTGGCCGACACACCCTACAGGCTCAGGGCCCTGGAGCCAAACCTGAGGACTGTACTTGCCCTCTCCAAGGGAATTGTATGTGCCCATTCCAATGGCCACAACCCTACTAGTAGGATAACCTCCAAAGTCCCTGAGGCCATCCCAATAGTTGTGGCTTCCCAGGACAAACAGGGGCAATCTGAGCCCATCTGAGCACCTACCTGCACTCAGACCCTTAGACTGATGTCCCCAGAGGTAAAAAGGAACGAACAGGGCCCTAGGCACTAATCGGATCCATTGCTTTGGTTTCCAGGCATCTCTCCTCAGAGGCCTGGATTTCAATACCAGCATATGGCTGTTTCTTGACTCACCCATCAGAACAAATCTCATCTACACATGGGAAACATGCACGTTGGAGCTGTGTCAAAGCCTCTGTTTAGGAGAACCCTTCAGGGCCCCAGGGCCACCGCTTCATTCCAAGGTCTCCATAGACACAAAAACATATTAGGACACATCCCCAGGAGAGTCCATTTCAACTCAGCCTCCTCGGTTGCCCCCCACATCCAGCAGATCTAACTTGTCTTGTTGCTTGGAGACAATTGGAATGCGAGGTGGGCTACCCAGCCATCCATCCTTAGAACCCTGCTCGGAATCGTTGGCCTGGAGCCAACCAACAGGTCTCAATGTCCTGCAGAAGAATCTTTGCAGTTCGGAGCTTCTCACAACTCCCATCGTGGGAAAACCCCCATGTCCTCGTGATCCAACCCCTTCAAGAAAGGGCCATCAGGGCAGAAAGTCCAACCTGAGCGATCGTCTGATCCTTGCCCTGACTTCAGATGCACGAGATCTCTATTGAGGTCTGTAGATTGTGCCTGCCATATCCTCACCCAGAAACCTAGGCTTAGCTTGGGTTCTCAGACTCCGTCCTCAGACTACTGGCCCACAGGCGTTCCATTTTGGCAATCCAGAACTACAATGCCGCACTCTGCCTGCCCTACAGAAGTAAAATATTGCCCTCAGGGCTACCCCGAATCCCCAAATGAGGATCAACCTGCACGCCATTCGGCTGTACCCCAAACATATAGGCTGACCTGGGCACTATTTCCTCTTCTGACCCAGCCTGAGCCTGGACCTCCTGGTCCCACCCAGACAGCTGGCCGCACACTGAGCACATCGGACCCGCCATGGCCTTAGGTCGTCATCTCTTCCCAACTGCGGTTTTCCGGCTCCAGAACCTAGACCTTATCTCCAACCACTGCCCAGGTTTGAAAATGATGCAGAAATCAGAACTCTTTCCCCATGGCAAGAAACCTAGTGCTTGGCATGTTGTCCAACGTTCAGTGTAGTTGAACCAAGCGTGGCCCATGAGGCCCAGCCCATGCTTGCGGGCCACATTGGTCACAAACACACATTGTGACCCTCAGCCTGAGCCCAGTCCTCAGGTAAGGCCTCTCAGGGCCTATATGAAGAGACAGCATATTGGGCTTGCCATGCCCCTAGGCCCCAATTTTTAACCATAGTTCGGGTTGTCCCTTCACTCTTCCCCAGGGCTCTGCTTTGGAATTCCTCTTTTGGTGGGACACCTGAGGTAACAAACCTGAAAGGAGTCCTCCCATCCCACAGATTGACGAAAAACAATTGGGATCGGGCCAAATCCACAGAGAGGAAGATTAGTCCATGGCCCATGAGACCTCCCCAACATTCCACGGCCATCGCAGAAACAAAATCCAGAGACAAAAGCCTGAGCAAGCGCCTCAGACTCGCTCATTCTTCATATCCTGAAGAGTACTTCTCATGGTTTGTAGATCGGGCGTGCCATACCTACGTCCCCAAACTTAAGCTGAGTTTGTGTTTTCAGTCTTCTGTCCTCAAAGTCCTGGGCTACACTCCCTCCAGGCTGGGGCCCCTGGAGCCACACATTAGGACTGCCCCCACCCAATCCATGGGAATTCTGCCCATTCCATTGTCAAAAATCGTACAAATTAGGAGAACCCTCCAAAGTCCCTGAGGCCATCCCAATAGTGTAGGTGCCCGGGACAAAAAAGGGCGGTTGATACCGGCTGAGCATCTACCTCCACTCATCTACCTCCACTCATACCAAGAAGATTAAACCAGACAGGACCCGAGGCCATTATCGGATCCATTGCTTTGGTTTACAGGCATGTCTCCTCAAAAGCCTGGATTCCAATACCAGCAGAGGGGATTTCCTGAGGCACCCATCAGAACAAATCTCGTCTCCACAAGGAAACTTTTGCATGGGAGCTATGCCAAAGCTTAGGAGAATACTTCAGGGTCCCGGTGCCACCTCCCCATTCCAAGGCCCTCATGGACACAAACACAAGTTAGGACCCATCCTCTGGAAAGTGCATTTCAACTCAGCCACCCCAGTTGCTCCCGCAGATCCATTAAATATAAACTGTCTTGTTGCTAGGAGAAAATTGGAAGGCGAGGCGGACTTCCCAGGCATCCATCCTGGAACGGTGCTCTGGAGTCATTCCATAAGGGATGAACTGGAGCTGTCCAACAGGTCTCAATTGTCCTGCAGAAGGAATCCTTGAAGGGGGCATCCCACATCTCCCAACGTGGAAAACCTCCATGGCCTCGAGATTCCGCTCCCTTCATGAAGGGGCCGTCATGCACAGAAACTCCAACCTGAGCCAACGTCGGATCCTCGCCCTGACTTCAGATGCATGAGATATTGGTTCAGATCTGCAGGGGGTAACTGCCGTGCCCTCACCCTGAATCCGAAGTCTAGCTTGTGTTCTCAGACTTCCGTCCTCTCTCTCCTGGCCCCTAAGCCCTCAAGTTTGGCAATTCCGGACCGACAATGAAGCACTCTGCCTGCCCTCTAGAAAAAATATATTGCCTAATGAGCAGCCCAGGCAGCTTAAATGAGGATATACCTACACGGCACTCGAATGTACCCAAATTATATAGTCTAACCTGGGCACTAATGCACTGTCTGACACAACCTGAGCCCGGACCTGCTGACCCACACCCAGACAGCTGACCGCACGCTGAGCACATCAGACCCGCCCTGGCCTTAGGTCATCATCTCTTCCCTACCTCAGTTTTCAGGCTTCAGAACCTAGACCTTATCTCCAATCACTGCCCACGGGTGACTGTGATGCAGAAATCAGAACTCTTCCTGACCCATGGCAAGAAACCTTGTGGTTGGCATGTTGTCCAACGTTCAGTGTAGGAGAAACCAGCATTCACCCTGAGGCCCCGCCCATTCTTGAGTGCGACGAGAGCATAAACACGCATTGTGACCTCAGCGTGAGTCCTGTCCTCTAGTAAGTCCTCTCAGTGGCTGGACCATTAGATGTCATAATGGGCTTGACATGTCCCTAGTCCCCAATTTTTAACCAGATTTCTGGTTGTCCAGTCGCCCCACCCCAGGGCTCTACTCTGGAATCCCTCATTCGGTGGGACATCTGAGGTTGAAAAACAAAATGAAACAAATCGACAACAACAACAAAAAAACGGACTTCTTCCATCCCCAGAATGACCCCAAACTCTTTGGACGGGACCGAACCCCCAGAGAGTAAGACTCGTCCATTTCCCATGAAGTCACCCGGCAATTTCACGACCATGAGTGACACGATATCCAGAGACAAAAACTTGAGCAAGAGCCTCACACTCGCCCTTTTTTCATATCCCGAAGTGTTCTCCTCATGGTCTGTAGATCAGTCCTGCCATACCTATGACCCAAAACATAAGCCGAGTTTGTGTTTTCAGACAACTGTCCAAACAGCTCTGGCCTACACACCCTACAGGCTCAGGGCCCTGGAGCCAAACCTGAGGACTGTACTTGCCCTCTCCAAGGGAATTGTATGTGCCCATTCCAATGGCCACAACCCTACTAGTAGGATAACCTCCAAAGTCCCTGAGGCCATCCCAATAGTTGTGGCTTCCCAGGACAAACAGGGGCAATCTGAGCCCATCTGAGCACCTACCTGCACTCAGACCCGTAGACTGATGTCCCCAGAGGTAAAAAGGAACGAACAGGCCCCTAGGCTCAAATCGGATCCATTGCTTTGGTTTCCAGGCATCTCTCCTCAGAGGCCTGGATTTCAATACCAGCATATGGCTGTTTCTTGACTCACCCATCAGAACAAATCTCATCTACACATGGGAAACATGCACGTTGGAGCTGTGTCAAAGCCTCTGTTTAGGAGAACCCTTCAGGGCCCCAGGGCCACCGCTTCATTCCAAGGTCTCCATAGACACAAAAACATATTAGGACACATCCACAGGAGAGTCCATTTCAACTCAGCCTCCTCGGTTGCCCCCCACCTCCAGCAGATCTAACCTGTCTTGTTGCTTGGAGACCATTGGAATGCGAGGTGGGCTACCCAGCCATCCATCCTTAGAACCCTGCTCGGAATCGTTGGCCTGGAGCCAACCAACAGGTCTCAATTGTCCTGCAGAAGAATCTTTGCAGTTTGGAGCTTCTCACAACTCCCATCGTGCGAAAACCCCCATGTCCTCGTGATCCAACCCCCTTCAAGAAAGGGCCATCAGGGCAGAAAGTCCAACCTGAGCGATCGTCTGATCCTTGCCCTGACTTCAGATGCACGAGATCTCTATTGAGGTCTGTAGATTGTGCCTGCCATATCCTCACCCAGAAACCTAGGCCTAGCTTGGGTTCTGAGACTCCGTCCTCAGACTACTGGCCCACAAGCCCTCCAGTTGGGCAATCCAGAACTACAATGCCGCACTCTGCCTGCCCTACAGAAGTAAAACATTGCCCTCAGGGCTACCCCGAAACCGCAAATGAGGATCAACCTGCACGCCATTCGGCTGTACCCCAAACATATAGGCTGACCTGGGCACTATTTCCCCTTCTGACCCAGCCTGAGCCTGGACCTCCTGGTCCCACCCAAACAGCTGGCCGCACACTGAGCACATCGGACCCGCCATGGCCTTAGGTCGTCATCTCTTCCCAACTGCGGTTTTCAGGCTCCAGAACCTAGACCTTATCTCCAACCACTGCCCAGGGTTGAAAATGATGCAGAAATCAGAACTCTTTCCCCATGGCAAGAAACCTAGTTGTTGGCATGTTGTCCAATGTTCAGTGTAGTTGAAACAAGCGTGGCCCATGAGGCCCAGCCCATGCTTGCATGCCACATTGGTCACAAACACACATTGTGACCCTCAGCCTGAGCCCAGTCCTCAGGTAAGACCTCTCAGGGCCTATATGAAGAGACAGCATATTATGCTTGCAATGACCCTAGGCCCCAATTTTTAACCATAGTTCGGGTTGTCCCTTCACTCTTCCCCAGGGCTCTGCTTTGGAATTCCTCTTTTGGTGGGACACCTGAGGTAACAAACCTGAAAGGAGTCCTCCCATCCCACAGATTGACGAAAAACAATTGGGATCGGTCCAAATCCACAGAGAGGAAGATTCATCCATGGCCCATGAGACCTCCCCAACATTCCACAGCCATCACTGAAACAAAATCCAGAGACAAAAGCCTGAGCAAGCGCCTCAGACTCGCTCATTCTTCATATCCTGAAGAGTTCTTCTCATGGTTTGTAGATCGGGCGTGCCATACCTACGTCCCCAAACTTAAGCTGAGTTTGTGTTTGCAGTCTTCTGTCCTCAAAGTCCTGGGCCACACTCCCTCCAGGCTGGGGCCCCTGGAGCCACACATTAGGACTGCCCCCACCCAATCCATGGGAATTCTGCCCATTCCATTGTCAAAAATCGTACAAATTAGGAGAACCCTCAAAAGTCCCTGAGGCCATCCCAATAGTGTAGGTCACCCGGGACATAAATGGCGGTTGATACCGGCTGAGCATCTACCTCCATTCATCTACCTCCACTCATACCAAGAAGATTGGACCAGACAGGAACCGAGGCCATTATCGGATCCATTGCTTTGGTTTACAGGCATGTCTCCTCAAAAGCCTGGATTCCAATACCAGCAGAGGGGATTTCTTGAGGCACCCATCAGAACAAATCTCGTCTCCACAAGGAAACTTTTGCATGGGAGCTATGCCAAAGCTTAGGAGAATACTTCAGGGTCCCGGTGCCACCTCCCCATTCCAAGGCCCTCATGGACACAAACACACGTTAAGACCCATCCTCTGGAAAGTGCATTTCAACTCAGACACCCCGGTTGCTCCCGAAGATCCATTAGATCTAAACTGTCTTGTTGCTAGGAGACAATTGGAAGGCGAGGCGGACTTCCCAGGCATCCATCCTGGAACAGTGCTCTGGAGTCATTCCATATGGGATGTCCTGGAGCTGTCCAACAGGTCTCAATTGTCCCGCAGAAGGAATCCTTGAAGGGGGCATCCCACATCTCCCAACGTGGAAAACCTCCATGGCCTCTAGATTCCGCTCCCTTCATGAAGGGGCCGTCATGCACAGAAACTCCAACCTGAGCCAAAGTCGGATCCTCGCCCTGACTTCAGATGCATGAGATATTGGTTCAGATCTGCAGGGGGTACCTGCCGTGCCCTCACCCTGAATCCGAAGACTAGCTTGTGTTCTCAGACTTCCGTCCTCACTCTCCTGGCCCCGAAGCCCTCAAGTTTGGCAATTCCGGACCGACAATGAAGCACTCTGCCTGCCCTCTAGAAAAAATGTATTGCCTAATGAGCTGCCCAGGCAGCTTAAATGAGGATAAACCTACACGGCACTCGAATGTACCCAAATTATATAGTCTAACCTGGGCACTAATGCACTGTCTGACACAACCTGAGCCCGGACCTGCTGACCAACACCCAGACAGCTGACCGCACCCTGAGCACATCAGACCCGCCCTGGCCTTAGGTCATCATCTCTTCCCTACCTCAGTTTTCAGGCTCCAGAACCTAGACCTTATCTCCAATCACTGCCCACGGGTGACTGTGATGCAGAAATCAGAACTCTTCCTGACCCATGGCAAGAAACCTTGTGGTTGGCATGTTGTCCAACGTTCAGTGTAGGAGAAACCAGCATTCACCCTGAGGCCCCGCCCATTCTTGCGTGCGACGAGAGCATAAACACGCATTGTGACCTCAGCGTGAGTCCTGTCCTCTAGTAAGTCCTCTCAGTGGCTGGACCATTAGATGTCATAATGGGCTTGACATGTCCCTAGTCCCCAATTTTTAACCAGATTTCTGGTTGTCCAGTCGCCCCACCCCAGGGCTCTACTCTGGAATCCCTCATTCGGTGGGACATCTGAGGTTGAAAAACAAAATGAAACAAATCGACAACAACAACAAAAAAACGGACTTCTTCCATCCCCAGAATGACCCCAAACTCTTTGGACGGTACCGAACCCCCAGAGAGTAAGACTCGTCCATTTCCCATGAAGTCACCCGGCAATTTCACGACCATGAGTGACACGATATCCAGAGACAAAAACTTGAGCAAGAGCCTCACACTCGCCCTTTTTTCATATCCCGAAGTGTTCTCCTCATGGTCTGTAGATCAGTCCTGCCATACCTATGACCCAAAACATAAGCCGAGTTTGTGTTTTCAGACAACTGTCCAAACAGCTCTGGCCTACACACCCTACAGGCTCAGGGCCCTGGAGCCAAACCTGAGGACTGTACTTGCCCTCTCCAAGGGAATTGTATGTGCCCATTCCAATGGCCACAACCCTACTAGTAGGATAACCTCCAAAGTCCCTGAGGCCATCCCAATAGTTGTGGCTTCCCAGGACAAACAGGGGCAATCTGAGCCCATCTGAGCACCTACCTGCACTCAGACCCGTAGACTGATGTCCCCAGAGGTAAAAAGGAACGAACAGGCCCCTAGGCACTAATCGGATCCATTGCTTTGGTTTCCAGGCATCTCTCCTCAGAGGCCTGGATTTCAATACCAGCATATGGCTGTTTCTTGACTCACCCATCAGAACAAATCACATCTACACATGGGAAACATGCACGTTGGAGCTGTGTCAAAGCCTCTGTTTAGGAGAACCCTTCAGGGCCCCAGGGCCACCGCTTCATTCCAAGGTCTCCATAGACACAAAAACATATTAGGACACATCCACAGGAGAGTCCATTTCAACTCAGCCTCCTCGGTTGCCCCCCACCTCCAGCAGATCTAACCTGTCTTGTTGCTTGGAGACCATTGGAATGCGAGGTGGGCTACCCAGCCATCCATCCTTAGAACCCTGCTCGGAATCGTTGGCCTGGAGCCAACCAACAGGTCTCAATTGTCCTGCAGAAGAATCTTTGCAGTTTGGAGCTTCTCACAACTCCCATCGTGCGAAAACCCCCATGTCCTCGTGATCCAACCCCCTTCAAGAAAGGGCCATCAGGGCAGAAAGTCCAACCTGAGCGATCGTCTGATCCTTGCCCTGACTTCAGATGCACGAGATCTCTATTGAGGTCTGTAGATTGTGCCTGCCATATCCTCACCCAGAAACCTAGGCCTAGCTTGGGTTCTGAGACTCCGTCCTCAGACTACTGGCCCACAAGCCCTCCAGTTGGGCAATCCAGAACTACAATGCCGCACTGTGCCTGCCCTACAGAAGTAAAACATTGCCCTCAGGGCTACCCCGAAACCGCAAATGAGGATCAACCTGCACGCCATTCGGCTGTACCCCAAACATATAGGCTGACCTGGGCACTATTTCCCCTTCTGACCCAGCCTGAGCCTGGACCTCCTGGTCCCACCCAAACAGCTGGCCGCACACTGAGCACATCGGACCCGCCATGGCCTTAGGTCGTCATCTCTTCCCAACTGCGGTTTTCAGGCTCCAGAACCTAGACCTTATCTCCAACCACTGCCCAGGGTTGAAAATGATGCAGAAATCAGAACTCTTTCCCCATGGCAAGAAACCTAGTGGTTGGCATGTTGTCCAATGTTCAGTGTAGTTGAAACAAGCGTGGCCCATGAGGCCCAGCCCATGCTTGCATGCCACATTGGTCACAAACACACATTGTGACCCTCAGCCTGAGCCCAGTCCTCAGGTAAGACCTCTCAGGGCCTATATGAAGAGACAGCATATTATGCTTGCAATGACCCTAGGCCCCAATTTTTAACCATAGTTCGGGTTGTCCCTTCACTCTTCCCCAGGGCTCTGCTTTGGAATTCCTCTTTTGGTGGGACACCTGAGGTAACAAACCTGAAAGGAGTCCTCCCATCCCACAGATTGACGAAAAACAATTGGGATCGGTCCAAATCCACAGAGAGGAAGATTCATCCATGGCCCATGAGACCTCCCCAACATTCCACAGCCATCACTGAAACAAAATCCAGAGACAAAAGCCTGAGCAAGCGCCTCAGACTCGCTCATTCTTCATATCCTGAAGAGTTCTTCTCATGGTTTGTAGATCGGGCGTGCCATACCTACGTCCCCAAACTTAAGCTGAGTTTGTGTTTGCAGTCTTCTGTCCTCAAAGTCCTGGGCCACACTCCCTCCAGGCTGGGGCCCCTGGAGCCACACATTAGGACTTCCCCCACCCAATCCATGGGAATTCTGCCCATTCCATTGTCAAAAATCGTACAAATTAGGAGAACCCTCCAAAGTCCCTGAGGCCATCCCAATAGTGTAGGTCACCCGGGACATAAATGGCGGTTGATACCGGCTGAGCATCTACCTCCATTCATCTACCTCCACTCATACCAAGAAGATTGGACCAGACAGGAACCGAGGCCATTATCGGATCCATTGCTTTGGTTTACAGGCAGGTCTCCTCAAAAGCCTGGATTCCAATACCAGCAGAGGGGATTTCTTGAGGCACCCATCAGAACAAATCTCGTCTCCACAAGGAAACTTTTGCATGGGAGCTATGCCAAAGCTTAGGAGAATACTTCAGGGTCCCGGTGCCACCTCCCCATTCCAAGGCCCTCATGGACACAAACACACGTTAAGACCCATCCTCTGGAAAGTGCATTTCAACTCAGACACCCCGGTTGCTCCCGAAGATCCATTAGATCTAAACTGTCTTGTTGCTAGGAGACAATTGGAAGGCGAGGCGGACTTCCCAGGCATCCATCCTGGAACAGTGCTCTGGAGTCATTCCATATGGGATGTCCTGGAGCTGTCCAACAGGTCTCAATTGTCCCGCAGAAGGAATCCTTGAAGGGGGCATCCCACATCTCCCAACGTGGAAAACCTCCATGGCCTCTAGATTCCGCTCCCTTCATGAAGGGGCCGTCATGCACAGAAACTCCAACCTGAGCCAAAGTCGGATCCTCGCCCTGACTTCAGATGCATGAGATATTGGTTCAGATCTGCAGGGGGTACCTGCCGTGCCCTCACCCTGAATCCGAAGACTAGCTTGTGTTCTCAGACTTCCGTCCTCACTCTCCTGGCCCCGAAGCCCTCAAGTTTGGCAATTCCGGACAGACAATGAAGCACTCTGCCTGCCCTCTAGAAAAAATGTATTGCCTAATGAGCTGCCCAGGCAGCTTAAATGAGGATAAACCTACACGGCACTCGAATGTACCCAAATTATATAGTCTAACCTGGGCACTAATGCACTGTCTGACACAACCTGAGCCCGGACCTGCTGACCAACACCCAGACAGCTGACCGCACCCTGAGCACATCAGACCCGCCCTGGCCTTAGGTCATCATCTCTTCCCTACCTCAGTTTTCAGGCTTCAGAACCTAGACCTTATCTCCAATCACTGCCCACGGGTGACTGTGATGCAGAAATCAGAACTCTTCCTGACCCATGGCAAGAAACCTTGTGGTTGGCATGTTGTATAACGTTCAGTGTAGGAGAAACCAGCATTCACCCTGAGGCCCCGCCCATTCTTGAGTGCGACGAGAGCATAAACACGCATTGTGACCTCAGCGTGAGTCCTGTCCTCTAGTAAGTCCTTTCAGTGGCTGGACCATTAGATGTCATAATGGGCTTGACATGTCCCTAGTCCCCAATTTTTAACCAGATTTCTGGTTGTCCAGTCGCCCCACCCCACGGCTCTTCTCTGGAATCCCTCATTTGGTGGGACATCTGAGGTTGAAAAACAAAATGAAACAAATCGACAACAACAACAAAAAAACGGACTTCTTCCAACCCCAGAATGACCGCAAACTCTTTGGACGGGACCGAACCCCCAGAGAGTAAGACTCGTCCATTTCCCATGAAGTCACCCGGCAATTTCACGACCATGAGTGACACGATATCTAGAGACAAAAACTTGAGCAAGAGCCTCACACTCGCCCTTTTTTCATATCCCGAAGTGTTCTCCTCATGGTCTGTAGATCAGTCCTGCCATACCTATGACCCAAAACATAAGCCGAGTTTGTGTTTTCAGACAACTGTCCAAACAGCTCTGGCCTACACTCCCTACAGGCTCAGGGCCCTGGAGCCAAACCTGAGGACTGTACTTGCCCTCTCCAAGGGAATTGTATGTGCCCATTCCAATGGCCACGAACCTACTAATAGGATAACCTCCAAAGTCCCTGAGGCTATCCCAAGAGTTGTGGCTTCCCGGAACAAACAGGGGCAATCTGAGCCCATCTGAGCACCTACCTGCACTCAGACCCGTAGACTGATGTCCCCAGAGGTAAAAAGGAACGAATAGGCCCCTAGGCACTAATCAGATCCATTGCTTTGGTTTCCAGGCATCTCTTTCAGAGGCCTGGATTTCAATACCAGCATATGGCTGTTTCTTGACTCACCCATCAGAACAAATCTCATCTACACATAGGAAACATGCACGTTGGAGCTGTGTCAAAGCCTCTGTTTAGGCGAACCCTTCAGGGCCCCAGGGCCACCGCTTCATTCCAAGGTCTCCATAGACACAAAAACATATTAGGACACATCCCCAGGAGAGTCCATTTCAACTCAGCCTCCTCGGTTTCCCCCCACATCCAGCAGATCTAACCTGTCTTGTTGCTTGGAGACAATTGGAATGGAAGTGGGCTACCCAGCCATCCATCCTTAGAACCCTGCTCGGAATCGTTGGCCTGGAGCCAACCAACAGGTCTCAATTGTCCTGCAGAAGAATCTTTGCCGTTTGGAGCTTCTCACAACTCCCATCGTGGGAAAACCCCCATGTCCTCGTGATCCAACCCCCTTCAAGAAAGGGCCATCAGGGCAGAATGTCCAACCTGAGCGATCGTCTGATCCTTGCCCTGACGTCAGATGCACGAGATCTCTATTGAGGTCTGTAGATTGTGCCTGCCATATCCTCACCCAGAAACCTAGGCCTAGCTTGGGTTCTCAGACTCCGTCCTCAGACTACTGGCCCACAAGACCTCCAGTTGGGCAATCCAGAACTACAATGCCGCACTCTGCCTGCCCTACAGATGTAAAACATTGCCCTCAGGGCTACCCCGAAACCCCAAATGAGGATCAACCTGCACGCCATTCGGCTGTACCCCAAACATATAGGCTGACCTGGGCACTATTTCCCCTTCTGACCCAGCCTGAGCCTGGACCTCCTGGTCCCACCCAAACAGCTGGCCGCACACTGAGCACATCGGACCCGCCATGGCCTTAGGTCGTCATCTCTTCCCAACTGCGGTTTTCAGGCTCCAGAACCTAGACCTTATCTCCAACCACTGCCCAGGGTTGAAAATGATGCAGAAATCAGAACTCTTTCCCCATGGCAAGAAACCTAGTGGTTGGCAGGTTGTCCAACGTTCAGTGTAGTTGAAACAAGCGTGGCCCATGAGGCCCAGCCCATGCTTGCGGGCCACATTGGTCACAAACACACATTGTGACCCTCAGCCTGAGCCCAGTCCTCAGGTAAGGCCTCTCAGGGCCTATATGAAGAGACAGCATATTGGGCTAGCCATGCCCCTAGGCCCCAATTTTTAACCATAGTTCGGGTTGTCCCTTCACTCTTCCCCAGGGCTCTGCTTTGGAATTCCTCTTTTGGTGGGACACCTGAGGTAACAAACCTGAAAGGAGTCCTCCCTTCCCACAGATTGACGAAAAACAATTGGGATCGGGCCAAATCCACAGAGAGGAAGATTCGTCCATGGCCCATGAGACCTCCCCAACATTCCACGGCCATCACTGAAACAAAATCCAGAGACAAAAGCCTGAGCAAGCGCCTCAGACTCGCTCATTCTTCATATCCTGAAGAGTTCTTCTCATGGTTTTTAGATCGGGCGTGCCATACCTACGTCCCCAAACTTAAGCTGAGTTTGTGTTTTCAGTCTTCTGTCCTCAAAGTCCTGGGCCACACTCCCTCCAGGCTGGGGCCCCTGGAGCCACACATTAGGACTGCCCCCACCCAATCCATGGGAATTCTGCCCATTCCATTGTTAAAAATCGTACAAATTAGGAGAACCCTCCAAAGTCCCTGAGGCCATCCCAATAGTGTAGGTCACCCGGGACATAAAGGGCGGTTGATAGCGGCTGAGCATCTACCTCCACTCATCTACCTCCACTCATACCAAGAAGATTGAACCAGACAGGACCCGAGGCCATTATCGGATCCATTGCTTTGGTTTACAGGCATGTCTCCTCAAAAGCCTGGATTCCAATACCAGCAGAGGGGATTTCTTGAGGCACCCATCAGAACAAATCTCGTCTCCACAAGGAAACTTGTGCATGGGAGCTATGCCAAAGCTTAGGAGAATACTTCAGGGTCCCGGTGCCACCTCCCCATTCCAAGGCCCTCATGGACACAAGCACAGGTTAGGACCCATCCTCTGGAAAGTGCATTTCAACTCAGCCACCCCGGTTGCTCCCGCAGATCCATTAGATCTAAACTGTCTTGTTGCTAGGAGACAATTGGAAGGCGAGGCGGACTTCCCAGGCATCCATCCTGGAACAGTGCTCTGGAGTCATTCCATATGGGATGTCCTGGAGCTGTCCAACAGGTCTCAATTGTCCCGCAGAAGGAATCCTTGAAGGGGGCATCCCACATTTCCCAACGTGGAAAACCTCCATGGCCTCGAGATTCCGCTCCCTTCATGAAGGGGCCGTCATGCACAGAAACTCCAACCTGAGCCAACGTCGGATCCTCGCCCTGACTTCAGATGCATGAGATATTGGTTCAGATCTGCAGGGGGTACCTGCCGTGCCCTCACCCTGAATCCGAAGACTAGCTTGTGTTCTCAGACTTCCGTCCTCACTCTCCTGGCCCCGAACCCTCAAGTTTGGCAATTCCGGACCGACAATGAAGCACTCTGCCTGCCCTCTAGAAAAAATGTATTGCCTAATGAGCTGCCCAGGCAGCTTAAATGAGGATAAACCTACACGGCACTCGAATGTACCCAAAATATATAGTCTAACCTGGGCACTAATGCACTGTCTGACACAACCTGAGCCCGTACCTGCTGACCAACACCCAGACAGCTGACCGCAACCTGAGCACATCAGACCCGCCATGGCCTTAGGTCATCATCTCTTCCCTACCTCAGTTTTCAGGCTTCAGAACCTAGACCTTATCTCCAATCACTGCCCAAGGGTGACTGTGATGCAGAAATCAGAACTCTTCCTGACCCATGGCAAGAAACCTTGTGGTTGGCATGTTGTCCAACGTTCAGTGTAGGAGAAACCAGCATTCACCCTGAGGCCCCGCCCATTCTTGAGTGCGACGAGAGCATAAACACGCATTGTGACCTCAGCGTGAGTCCTGTCCTCTAGTAAGTCCTCTCAGTGGCTGGACCATTAGATGTCATAATGGGCTTGACATGTCCCTAGTCCCCAATTTTTAACAGATTTCTGGTTGTCCAGTCGCCCCACCCCAGGGCTCTACTCTGGAATCCCTCATTTGGTGGGACATCTGAGGTTGAAAAACAAAATGAAACAAATCGACAACAACAACAAAAAAACGGACTTCTTCCATCCCCAGAATGACCGCAAACTCTTTGGACGGGACCGAACCCCCAGAGAGTAAGACTCGTCCATTTCCCATGAAGTCACCCGGCAATTTCACGACCATGAGTGACACGATATCCAGAGACAAAAACTTGAGCAAGAGCCTCACACCCGCCCTTTTTTCATATCCCGAAGTGTTCTCCTCATGGTCTGTAGATCAGTCCTGCCATACCTATGACCCAAAACATAAGCCGAGTTTGTGTTTTCAGACAACTGTCCAAACATATCTGGCCTACACACCCAACAGGCTCAGGGCCCTGGAGCCAAACCTGAGGACTGTACTTGCCCTCTCCAAGGGAATTGTATGTGCCCATTCCAATGGCCACGACCCTACTAATAGGATAACCTCCAAAGTCACTGAGGCCATCCCAAGAGTTGTGGCTTCCCAGGACAAACAGGGGCAATCTGAGCCCATCTGAGCACCAACCTTCACTCAGACCCGTAGACTGATGTCCCCAGAGGTAAAAAGGTACAAACAGGCCCCTAGGAACTAATCGGATCCATTGCTCTGGTTTCCAGGCATCTCTCCTCAGAGGCCTGGATTTCAATACCAGCATATGGCTGTTTCTTGACTCACCCATCAGAACAAATCTCATCTACACATGGGAAACATGCACGTTGGAGCTGTGTCAAAGCCTCTGTTTAGGAGAACCCTTCAGGGCCCCAGGGCCACCGCTTCATTCCAAGGTCTCCATAGACACAAAAACATATTAGGACACATCCACAGGAGAGTCCATTTCAACTCAGCCTCCTCGGTTGCCCCCCACATTCAGCAGATCTAAGCTGTCTTGTTGCTTGGAGACAATTGGAATGCGAGGTGGGCTACCCAGCCATCCATCCTTAGAACCCTGCTCGGAATCGTTGGCCTGGAGCCAACCATCAGGTCTCAATTGTCCTGCAGAAGAATCTTTGCAGTTTGGAACTTCTCACAACTCCCATCGTGGGAAAACCCCCATGTCCTCGTGATCCAACCCCCTTCAAGAAAGGGCCATCAGGGCAGAAAGTCCAACCTGAGTGATCGTCTGATCCTTGCCCTGACTTCAGATGAACGAGATATCTATTGAGGTCTGTAGATTGTGCCTGCCATATCCTCACCCAGAAACCTAGGCCTAGCTTGGGTTCTCAGACTGCGTCCTCAGACTACTGGCCCACAAGCCCTCCAGTTGGGCAATCCAGAACTACAATGCCACACTCTGCCTGCCCTACAGAAGTAAAACATTGCCCTCAGGGCTACCCCGAAACCCCAAATGAGGATCAACCTGCACGCCATTCGGCTGTACCCCAAACATATAGGCTGACCTGGGCACTATTTCCCCTTCTGACCCAGCCTGAGCCTGGACCTCCTGGTCCCACCCAGACAGCTGGCCGCACACTGAGCACATCGGACCCGCCATGGCCTTAGGTCGTCATCTCTTCCCAACTGCGGTTTTCAGGCTCCAGAACCTAGACCTTTTCTCCAACCACTGCCCAGGGTTGAAAATGATGCAGAAATCAGAACTCTTTCCCCATGGCAAGAAACCTTGTGGTTGGCATGTTGTCCAACGTTCAGTGTAGTTGAAACAAGCGTGGCCCATGAGGCCCAGCCCATGCTTGCGGGCCACATTGGTCACAAACACACATTGTGACCCTCAGCCTGAGCCCAGTCCTCAGGTAAGGCCTCTCAGGGCCTATATGAAGAGACAGCATATTGGGCTTGCCATGCCCCTAGGCCCCAATTTTTAACCATAGTTCGGGTTGTCCCTTCACTCTTCCCCAGGGCTCTGCTTTGGAATTCCTCTTTTGGTGGGACACCTGAGGTAACAAACCTGAAAGGAGTCCTCCCATCCCACAGATTGACGAAAAACAATTGGGATCGGGCCAAATCTACAGAGAGGAAGATTCGTCCATGGCCCATGAGACCTCCCCAACATTCCACGGCCATCGCTGAAACAAAATCCAGAGAAAAAAGCCTGAGCAAGCGCCTCAGACTCGCTCATTCTTCATATCCTTAAGAGTTCTTCTCATGGTTTGTAGATCGGGCGTGCCATACCTACGTCCCCAAACTTAAGCTGAGTTTGTGTTTTCAGTCTTCTGTCCTCAAAGTCCTGGGCCACACTCCCTCCAGGCTGGGGCCCCTGGAGCCACACATTAGGACTGCCCCCACCCAATCCATGGGAATTCTGCCCATTCCATTGTTAAAAATCGTACAAATTAGGAGAACCCTCCAAAGTCCCTGAGGCCATCCCAATAGTGTAGGTCGCCCGGGACAAAAAAGGGCGGTTGATACCGGCTGAGCATCTACCTCCACTCATCTACCTCCACTCATACCCAGAAGACTGAACCAGACAGGACCCGAGGCCATTATCGGATCCATTGCTTTGGTTTACAGGCATGTCTCCTCAAAAGCCTGGATTCCAATACCAGCAGAGGGGATTTCCTGAGGCACCCATCAGAACAAATCTCGTCTCCACAAGGAAACTTGTGCATGGGAGCTATGCCAATGCGTAGGAGAATACTTCAGGGTCCCGGTGCCACCTCCCCATTCCAAGGCCCTCATGGATACAAACACACGTTAGGACCCATCCTCTGGAAAGTGCATTTCAACTCAGCCACCCCGGTTGCTCCCGCAGATCCATTAGATCTAAACTGTCTTGTTGCTAGGAGACAATTGGAAGGAGAGGCGGACTTCCCAGGCATCCATCCTGGAACAGTGCTCTGGAGTCATTCCATATGTGATGTCCTGGAGCTGTACAACAGGTCTCAATTGTCCCGCAGAAGGAATCCTTGAAGGGGCATCCCACATCTCTTAACGTGGAAAACCTCCATGGCCTCGAGATTCCGCTCCCTTCATGAAGGGGCCGTCATGCACAGAAACTCCAACCTGAGCCAACGTCGGATCCTCGCCCTGACTTCAGATGCATGAGATATTGGTTCAGATCTGCAGGGGGTACCTGCCGTGCCCTCACCCTGAATCCGAAGACTAGCTTGTGTTCTCAGAATTCCGTCCTCACTCTCCTGGCCCCGAAGCCCTCACGTTTGGCAATTCCGGACCGACAATGAAGCACTCTGCCTGCCCTCTAGAAAAAATGTATTGCCTAATGAGCAGCCCAGGCAGCTTAAATGAGGATAAACCTACACGGCACTCGAATGTACCCAAATTATATAGTCTAACCTGGGCACTAATGCACTGTCTGACACAACCTGAGCCCGGACCTGCTGTCCCACACCCAGACAGCTGACCGCACCCTGAGCACATCAGACCCGCCATGGCCTTAGGTCATCATCTCTTCCCTACCTCAGTTTTCAGGCTTCAGAACCTAGACCTTATCTCCAATCACTGCCCACGGGTGACTGTGATGCAGAAATCAGAACTCTTCCTGACCCATGGTAAGAAACCTTGTGGTTGGCATGTTGTCCAACGTTCAGTGTAGGAGAAACCAGCATTCACCCTGAGACCCCGCCCATTCTTGAGTTTGACGAGCGCATAAACACGCATTGTGACCTCAGCGTGAGTCCTGTCCTCTAGTAAGTCCTCTCAGTGGCTGGACCATTAGATGTCATAATGGGCTTGACATGCCCCTAGTCCCCAATTTTTAACCAGATTTCTGGTTGTCCAGTCGCCCCACCCCAGGGCTCTACTCTGGAATCCCTCATTTGGTGGGACATCTGAGGTTGAAAAACAAAATGAAACAAATCGACAACAACAACAAAAAAACGGACTTCTTCCATCCCCAGAATGACCGCAAACTCTTTGGACGGGACCGAACCCCCAGAGAGTAAGACTCGTCCATTTCCCATGAAGTCACCCGGCAATTTCACGACCATGAGTGACACCATATCCAGAGACAAAAACTTGAGCAAGAGCCTCACACTCGCCCTTTTTTCATATCCCGAAGTGTTCTCCTCATGGTCTTTAGATCAGTCCTGCCATACCTATGACCCAAAACATAAGCCGAGTTTGTGTTTTCAGACAACTGTCCAAACAGCTCTGGCCTACACACCATACAGGCTCAGGGCCCTGGAGCCAAACCTGAGGACTGTACTTGTCCTCTCCAAGGGAATTGTATGTGCCCATTCCAATGGCCACGGCCCTACTAATAGGATAACCTCCAAAGTCGCTGAGGCATCCCAAGAGTTGTGGCTTCCCAGGACAAACAGGGGCAATCTGAGCCCATCTGAGCACCATCAGACCCGTAGACTGATGTCCCCAGAGGTAGAAAGGAACGAACAGGCCCCTAGGCACTAATCGGATCCATTGCTTTGGTTTCCAGGCATCTCTCCTCAGAGGCCTGGATTTCAATACCAGCATATGGCTGTTTCTTGACTCACCCATCAGAACAAATCTCATCTACACATGGGAAACATGCACGTTGGAGATGTGTCAATGCCTCTGTTTAGGAGAACCCTTCAGGGCCCCAGGGCCACCGCTTCATTCCAAGGTCTCCATAGACACAAAAACATATTAGGACACATCCACAGGAGAGTCCATTTCAACTCAGCCTCCTCGGTTGCCCCCCACATCCAGCAGATCTAACCTGTCTTGTTGCTTGGAGACAATTGGAATGCGAGGTGGGCTACCCAGCCATCCATCCTTAGAACCCTGCTCGGAATCGTTGGCCTGGAGCCAACCAACAGGTCTCAATTGTCCTGCAGAAGAATCTTTGCAGTTTGGAGCTTCTCACAACTCCCATCGTGGGAAAACCCCCATGTCCTCGTGATCCAACCCCCTTCAAGAAAGGGCCATCAGGGCAGAAAGTCCAACCTGAGCGATCGTCTGATCCTTGCCCTGATTTCAGATGCACGAGATCTCGATTTAGGTCTGTAAATTGTGCCTGCCATATCCTCACCCAGAAACCTAGGCCTAGCTTGGGTTCTCAGACTCCGTCCTCAGACTACTGGCCCACAAGCCCTCCAGTTGAGCAATCCAGAACTACAATGCCACACTCTGCCTGCCTACAGAAGTAAAACATTGCCCTCAGGGCTACCCCGAAACCCCAAATGAGGATCAACCTGCACGCCATTCGGCTGTACCCCAAACATATAGGCTGACCTGGGCACTATTTCCCCTTCTGACCCAGCCTGAGCCTGGACCTCCTGGTCCCACCCAGACAGCTGGCCGCACACTGAGCACATCGTACCCGCCATGGCCTTAGGTCGTCATCTCTTCCCAACTGCGGTTTTCAGGCTCCAGAACCTAGACCTTATCTCCAACCACTGCCCAGGGTTGAAAATGATGCAGAAATCAGAACTCTTTCCCCATGGCAAGAAACCTTGTGGTTGGCATGTTGTCCAACGTTCAGTGTAGTTGAAACAAGCGTGGCCCATGAGGCCCAGCCCATGCTTGCGGGCCACATTGGTCACAAACACACATTGTGACCCTCAGTCTGAGCCCAGTCCTCAGGTAAGGCCTCTCAGGGCCTATATGAAGAGACAGCATATTGGGCTTGCCATGCCCCTAGGCCCCAATTTTTAACCGTAGTTCGGGTTGTCCCTTCACTCTTCCCCAGGGCTCTGCTTTGGAATTCCTCTTTTGGTGGGACACCTGAGGTAACAAACCTGAAAGGAGTCCTCCCATCCCACAGATTGACGAAAAACAATTGGGATCGGGCCAAATCCACAGAGAGGAAGATTCGTCCATGGCCCATGAGACCTTCCCAACATTCCACGGCCATCGCTGAAACAAAATCCAGAGAAAAAAGCCTGAGCAAGCGCCTCAGACTCGCTCATTCTTCATATCCTGAAGAGTTCTTCTCATGGTTTGTAGATCGGGCGTGCCATACCTACGTCCCCAAACTTAAGCTCAGTTTGTGTTTTCAGTCTTCTGTCCTCAAAGTCCTGGGCCACACTCCCTCCAGGCTGGGGCCCCTGGAGCCACACATTAGGACTGCCCCCACCCCATCCATAGGAATTCTGCCCATTCCATTGTCAAAAATCGTACAAATTAGAATAACCCTCCAAAGTCCCTGAGGCCATCCCAATAGTGTAGGTCGCCCGGGACAAAAAAGGGCGGTTGATACCGGCTGAGCATCTACCTCCACTCATCTACCTCCACTCATACCAAGAAGATTGAACCAGACAGGACCCGAGGCCATTATCGGATCCATTGCTTTGGTTTACAGGCATGTCTCCTCAAAAGCCTGGATTCCAATACCAGCAGAGGGGATTTCCTGAGGCACCCATCAGAACAAATCTCGTCTCCACAAGGAAACTTGTGCATGGGAGCTATGCCAAAGCTTAGGAGAATACCTCAGGGTCCCGGTGCCACCTCCCCATTCCAAGGCCCTCATGGACACAAACACACGTTAGGAACCATCCTCTGGAACGTGCATTTCAACTCAGCCACCCCGGTTGCTCCCGCAGATCCATTAGATCAAACTGTCTTGTTGCTAGGAGACAATTGGAAGGCGAGGCGGACTTCCCAGGCATCCATCCTGGAACGGTGCTCTGGAGTCATTCCATATGGGATGTCCTGGAGCTGTCCAACAGGTCTCAATTGTCCCTCAGAAGGAATCCTTGAAGGGGGCATCCCACATCTCCCAACGTGGAAAACCACCATTTCCACGAGATTCCGCTCCCTTCATGAAGGGGCCGTCATGCACAGAAACTCCAACCTGAGCCAACGTCGGATCCTCGCCCTGACTTCAGATGCATGAGATATTGGTTCAGATCTGCAGGGGGTACCTGCCGTGCCCTCACCCTGAATCCGAAGTCTAGCTTGTGTTCTCAGACTTCCGTCCTCACTCTCCTGGCCCCGAAGCCCTCATGTTTGGCAATTCCGGACCGACAATGAAGCACTCTGCCTGCCCTCTAGAAAAAATATATTGCCTAATGAGCTGCCCAGGCAGCTTAAATGAAGATAAACCTACACGGCACTCGAATGTACCCAAATTATATAGTCTAACCTGGGCACTAATGCACTGTCTGACACAACCTGAGCCCGGACCTGCTGACCAACACCCAGACAGCTGACCGCACGCTGAGCACATCAGACCCGCCATGGCCTTAGGTCATCATCTCTTCCCTACCTCAGTTTTCAGGCTTCAGAACCTAGACCTTATCTCCAATCACTGCCCACGGGTGACTGTGATGCAGAAATCAGAACTCTTCCTGACCCATGGCAAGAAACCTTGTGGTTGGCATGTTGTCCAACGTTCAGTGTAGGAGAAACCAGCATTCACCCTGAGGCCCCGCCCATTCTTGAGTGCGACGAGTGCATAAACACGCATTGTGACCTCAGCGTGAGTCCTGTCCTCTAGTAAGTCCTCTCAGTGGCTGGACCATTAGATGTCATAATGGGCTTGACATGTCCCTAGTCCCCAATTTTTAACCAGATTTCTGGTTGTCCAGTCGCCCCACCCCAGGGCTCTACTCTGGAATCCCTCATTTGGTGGGACATCTGAGGTTGAAAAACAAAATGAAACAAATCGACAACAACAACAAAAAAACGGACTTCTTCCATCCCCAGAATGACCGCAAACTCTTTGCACGGGACCGAAACCCCAGAGAGTAAGACTCGTCCATTTCCCATGAAGTCACCCGGCAATTTCACGACTATGAGTGACACGATATCCAGAGACAAAAACTTGAGCAAGAGCCTCACACTCGCCCTTTTTTCATATCCCGAAGTGTTCTCCTCATGGTCTGTAGATCAGTCCTGCCATACCTATGACCCAAAACATAAGCCGAGTTTGTGTTTTCAGACAACTGTCCAAACAGCTCTGGCCTACACACCCTACAGGCTCAGGGCCCTGGAGCCAAACCTGAGGACTGTACTTGCCCTCTCCAAGGGAATTGTATGTGCCCATTCCAATGGCCACGACCCTACTAATAGGATAACCTCCAAAGTTCCTGAGGACATCCCAAGAGTTGTGGCTTCCCAGGACAAACAGGGGCAATCTGAGCCCATCTGAGCACCTACCTGCACTCAGACCCGTAGACTGATGTCCCCAGAGGTAAAAAGGAACGAACAGGCCCCTAGGCACTAATCGGATCCATTGCTTTGGTTTCCAGGCATCTCTCCTCAGAGGCCTGGATTTCAATACCAGCATATGGCTGTTTCTTGACTCACCCATCAGAACAAATCTCATCTACACATGGGAAACATGCACGTTGGAGCTGTGTCAAAGCCTCTGTTTAGGAGAACCCTTCAGGGCCCCATGGCCACCGCTTCATTCCAAGGTCTCCATAGACACAAAAACATATTAGGACACATCCACAGGAGAGTCCATTTCAACTCAGCCTCCTCGGTTGCCCCCACATCCAGCAGTTCTAACCTGTCTTGTTGCTTGGAGTCAATTGGAATGCGAGGTGGGCTACCCAGCCATCCATCCTTAGAACCCTGCTCAGAATCGTTGGCCTGGAGCCAACCAACAGGTCTCAATTGTCCTGCAGAAGAATCTTTGCAGTTTGGAGCTTCTCACAACTCCCATCGTGGGAAAACCCCCATGTCCTCGTGATCCAACCCCCTTCAAGAAAGGGCCATCAGGGCAGAAAGTCCAACCTGAGCGATCGTCTGATCCTTGCCCTGATTTCAGATGCACGAGATCTCGATTGAGGTCTGTTAATTGTGCCTGCCATATCCTCACCCAGAAACCTAGGCCTAGCTTGAGTTCTCAGACTCCGTCCTCAGACTACTGGCCCACAAGCCCTCCAGTTGAGCAATCCAGAACTACAATGCCACACTCTGCCTGCCTACAGAAGTAAAACATTGCCCTCAGGGCTACCCCGAAACCCCAAATGAGGATCAACCTGCACGCCATTCGGCTGTACCCCAAACATATAGGCTGACCTGGGCACTATTTCCCCTTCTGACCCAGCCTGAGCCTGGACCTCCTGGTCCCACCCAGACAGCTGGCCGCACACTGAGCACATCGGACCCGCCATGGCCTTAGGTCGTCATCTCTTCCCAACTGCGGTTTTCAGGCTCCAGAACCTAGACCTTATCTCCAACCACTGCCCAGGGTTGAAAATGATGCAGAAATCAGAACTCTTTCCCCATGGCAAGAAACCTTGTGGTTGGCATGTTGTCCAACGTTCAGTGTAGTTGAAACAAGCGTGGCCCATGAGGCCCAGCCCATGCTTGCGGGCCACATTGGTCACAAACACACATTGTGACCCTCAGTCTGAGCCCAGTCCTCAGGTAAGGCCTCTCAGGGCCTATATGAAGAGACAGCATATTGGGCTTGCCATGCCCCTAGGCCCCAATTTTTAACCATAGTTCGGGTTGTCCCTTCTCTCTTCCCCAGGGCTCTGCTTTGGAATTCCTCTTTTGGTGGGACACCTGAGGTAACAAACCTGAAAGGAGTCCTCCCATCCCACAGATTGACGAAAAACAATTGGGATCGGGCCAAATCCACAGAGAGGAAGATTCGTCCATGGCCCATGAGACCTCCCCAACATTCCAAGGCCATCGCTGAAACAAAATCCAGAGAAAAAAGCCTGAGCAAGCGCCTCAGACTCGCTCATTCTTCATATCCTGAAGAGTTCTTCTCATGGTTTGTAGATCGGGCGTGCCATACCTACGTCCCCAAACTTAAGCTGAGTTTGTGTTTTCAGTCTTCTGTCCTCAAAGTCCTGGGCCACACTCCCTCCAGGCTGGGGCCCCTGGAGCCACACATTAGGACTTCCCCCACCCCATCCATGGGAATTCTGCCCATTCCATTGTCAAAAATCGTACAAATTAGAATAACCCTCCAAAGTCCCTGAGGCCATCCCAATAGTGTAGGTCGCCCGGGACAAAAAAGGGCGGTTGATACCGGCTGAGCATCTACCTCCACTCATCTACCTCCACTCATACCAAGAAGATTGAACCAGACAGGACCCGAGGCCATTATCGGATCCATTGCTTTGGTTTACAGGCATGTCTCCTCAAAAGCCTGGATTCCAATACCAGCAGAGGGGATTTCCTGAGGCACCCATCAGAACAAATCTCGTCTCCACAAGGAAACTTGTGCATGGGAGCTATGCCAAAGCTTAGGAGAATACCTCAGGGTCCCGGTGCCACCTCCCCATTCCAAGGCCCTCATGGACACAAACACACGTTAGGAACCATCCTCTGGAACGTGCATTTCAACTCAGCCACCCCGGTTGCTCCCGCAGATCCATTAGATCAAACTGTCTTGTTGCTAGGAGACAATTGGAAGGCGAGGCGGACTTCCCAGGCATCCATCCTGGAACGGTGCTCTGGAGTCATTCCATATGGGATGTCCTGGAGCTGTCCAACAGGTCTCAATTGTCCCTCAGAAGGAATCCTTGAAGGGGGCATCCCACATCTCCCAACGTGGAAAACCACCATGGCCTCGTGATTCCGCTCCCTTCATGAAGGGGCCGTCATGCACAGAAACTCCAACCTGAGCCAACGTCGGATCCTCGCCCTGACTTCAGATGCATGAGATATTGGTTCAGATCTGCAGGGGGTACCTGCCGTGCCCTCACCCTGAATCCGAAGTCTAGCTTGTGTTCTCAGACTTCCGTCCTCACTCTCCTGGCCCCGAAGCCCTCATGTTTGGCAATTCCGGACCGACAATGAAGCACTCTGCCTGCCCTCTAGAAAAAATATATTGCCTAATGAGCTGCCCAGGCAGCTTAAATGAAGATAAACCTACACGGCACTCGAATGTACCCAAATTATATAGTCTAACCTGGGCACTAATGCACTGTCTGACACAACCTGAGCCCGGACCTGCTGACCAACACCCAGACAGCTGACCGCACGCTGAGCACATCAGTCCCGCCATGGCCTTAGGTCATCATCTCTTCCCTACCTCAGTTTTCAGGCTTCAGAACCTAGACCTTATCTCCAATCACTGCCCACGGGTGACTGTGATGCAGAAATCAGAACTCTTCCTGACCCATGGCAAGAAACCTTGTGGTTGGCATGTTGTCCAACGTTCAGTGTAGCAGAAACCAGCATTCACCCTGAGGCCCCGCCCATTCTTGAGTGCGACGAGTGCATAAACACGCATTGTGACCTCAGCGTGAGTCCTGTCCTCTAGTAAGTCCTCTCAGTGGCTGGACCATTAGATGTCATAATGGGCTTGACATGTCCCTAGTCCCCAATTTTTAACCAGATTTCTGGTTGTCCAGTCGCCCCACCCCAGGGCTCTACTCTGGAATCCCTCATTTGGTGAAACATCTGAGGTTGAAAAACAAAATGAAACAAATCGACAACAACAACAAAAAAACGGACTTCTTCCATCCCCAGAATGACCGCAAACTCTTTGGACGGGACCGAACCCCCAGAGAGTAAGACTCGTCCATTTCCCATGAAGTCACCCGGCAATTTCACGACCATGATTGACACGATATCCGAAGACAAAAACTTGAGCAAGAGCCTCACACTCACCCTTTTTTCATATCCCGAAGTGTTCTCCTCATGGTCTGTAGATCAGTCCTGCCATACCTATGACCCAAAACATAAGCCGAGTTTGTGTTTTCAGACAACTGTCCAAACAGCTCTGGCCTACACACCCTACAGGCTCAGGGCCCTGGAGCCAAACCTGAGGACTGTACTTGCCCTCTCCAAGGGAATTGTATGTGCCCATTCCAATGGCCACAACCCTACTAATATGATAACCTCCAAAGTCCGTGAGGCCATCCCAATAGTTGTGGCTTCCCAGGACAAACAGGGGGCAATCTGATCCCATCTGAGCACCTACCTGCACTCAGACCCGTAGACTGATGTCCCCAGAGGTAAAAAGGAATGAACAGGCCCCTAGACACTAATCGAATCCATTGCTTTGGTTTCCAGGCATCTCTCCTCAGAGGCCTGGATTTCAATACCAGCATATGGCTGTTTCTTGACTCACCCATCAGAACTAATCTCATCTACACATGGGAAACATGCACGTTGGAGCTGTGTCAAAGCCTCTGTTTAGGAGAACCCTTCAGTGCCCCAGGGCCACCGCTTCATTCCAAGGTCTCCATAGACACAAAAACATATTAGGACACATCCACAGGAGAGTCCATTTCAACTCAGCCTCCTCGGTTGCCCCCCACATCCAGCAGATCTAACCTGTCTTGTTGCTTGGAGACCATTGGAATGCGAGGTGGGCTACCCAGCCATCCATCCTTAGAACCCTGCTCGGAATCGTTGGCCTGGAGCCAACCAACAGGTCTCAATTGTCCTGCAGAAGAATCTTTGCCGTTTGGAGCTTCTCACAACTCCCATCGTGGGAAAACCCCCATGTCCTCGTGATCCAACCCCCTTCAAGAAAGGGCCATCAGGGCAGAAAGTCCAACCTGAGCGATCGTCTGATCCTTGCCCTGACTTCAGATGCACGAGATCTCTATTGAGGTCTGTAGATTGTGCCTGCCATATCCTCACCCAGAAACCTAGGCCTAGCTTGGGTTCTCAGACTGCGTCCTCAGACTACTGGCCCACAAGCCCTCCAGTTGGGCAATCCAGAACTACAATGCCGCACTCTGCCAGCCCTACAGAAGTAAAACATTGCCCTCAGGGCTACCCCGAAACCCCAAATGAGGATCAACCTGCACGCCATTCGGCTGTACCCCAAACATATAGGCTGACCTGGGCACTATTTCCCCTTCTGACCCAGCCTGAGCCTGGACCTCCTGGTCCCACCCAGACAGCTGGCCGCACACTGAGCACATCGGACCCGCCATGGCCTTAGGTCGTCATCTCTTCCCAACTGCGGTTTTCAGGCTCCAGAACCTAGACCTTATCTCCAACCACTGCCCAGGGTTGAAAATGATGCAGAAATCAGAACTCTTTCCCCATGGCAAGAAACCTTGTGGTTGGCATGTTGTCCAACGTTCAGTGTAGTTGAAACAAGCGTGGCCCATGAGGCCCAGCCCATGCTTGCGGGCCACATTGGTCACAAACACACATTGTGACCCTCAGTCTGAGCCCAGTCCTAAGGTAAGGCCTCTCAGGGCCTATATGAAGAGACAGCATATTGGGCTTGCCATGCCCCTAGGCCCCAATTTTTAACCGTAGTTCGGGTTGTCCCTTCACTCTTCCCCAGGGCTCTGCTTTGGAATTCCTCTTTTGGTGGGACACCTGAGGTAACAAACCTGAAAGGAGTCCTCCCATCCCACAGATTGACGAAAAACAATTGGGATCGGGCCAAATCCACAGAGAGGAAGATTCGTCCATGGCCCATGAGACCTCCCCAACATTCCACGGCCATCGCTGAAACAAAATCCAGAGACAAAAGCCTGAGCAAGCGCCTCAGACTCGCTCATTCTTCATATCCTGAAGAGTTCTTCTCATGGTTTGTAGATCGGGCGTGCCATACCTACGTCCCCAAACTTAAGCTGAGTTTGTGTTTTCAGTCTTCTGTCCTCAAAGTCCTGGGCCACACTCCCTCCAGGCTGGGGACCCTGGAGCCACACATTAGGACTGCCCCCACCCAATCCATGGGAATTCTGCCCATTCCATTGTCAAAAATCGTACAAATTAGGAGAAACCTCCAAAGTCCCTGAGGCCTTCCCAATAGTGTAGGTCACCCGGGACATAAAGGGCGGTTGATACCGGCTGAGCATCTACCTCCACTCATCTACCTCCACTCATACCAAGAAGATTGAACCAGACAGGACCCGAGGCCATTATCGGATCAATTGCTTTGGTTTACAGGCATGTCTCCTCAAAAGCCTGGATTCCAATACCAGCAGAGGGGATTTCCTGAGGCACCCATCAGAACAAATCTCGTCTCCACAAGGAAACTTGTGCATGGGAGCTATGCCAAAGCTTAGGAGAATACTTCAGGGTCCCGGTGCCACCTCCCCATTCCAAGGCCCTCATGGACACAAACACACGTTAAGACCAATCCTCTGGAAAGTGCATTTCAACTCAGCCACCCCGGTTGCTCCCGCAGATCCATTAGATCTAAACTGTCTTGTTGCTAGGAGACAATTGGAAGGCGAGGCGGACTTCCCAGGCATCCATCCTGGAACGGTGCTCTGGAGTCATTACATATGGGATGACCTGGAGCTGTCCAATAGGTCTCAAATGTCCCGCAGAAGGAATCCTTGAAGGGGGCATCCCACATCTCCCAACGTGGAAAACCTCCATGGCCTCGAGATTCCGCTCCCTTCATGAAGGGGCCGTCATGCACAGAAACTCCAACCTGAGCCAACGTCGGATCCTTGCCCTGACTTCAGATGCATGAGATATTGGTTCAGATCTGCAGGGGGTACCTGCCGTGCCCTCACCCTGAATCCGAAGTCTAGCTTGTGTTCTCAGACTTCCGTCCTCACTCTCCTGGCCCCGAAGCCCTCATGTTTGGCAATTCCGGACCGACAATGAAGCACTCTGCCTGCCCTCTAGAAAAAATATATTGCCTAATGAGCTGCCCAGGCAGCTTAAATGAAGATAAACCTACACGGCACTCGAATGTACCCAAATTATATAGTCTAACCTGGGCACTAATGCACTGTCTGACACAACCTGAGCCCGGACCTGCTGACCAAACCCAGACAGCTGACCGCACCCTGAGCACATCAGACCCGCCATGGCCTTAGGTCATCATCTCTTCACTAACTCAGTTTTCAGGCTTCAGAACCTAGACCTTATCTCCAATCACTGCCCACGGGTGACTGTGATGCAGAAATCAGTACTCTTCCTGACCCATGGCAAGAAACCTTGTGGTTGGCATGTTGTCCAACGTTCAGTGTAGGAGAAATCAGCATTCACCCTGAGGCCCCGCCCATTCTTGAGTGCGACGAGTGCATAAACACGCATTGTGACCTCAGCGTGAGTCCTGTCCTCTAGTAAGTCCTCTCAGTGGCTGGACCATTAGATGTCATAATGGGCTTGACATGTCCCTAGTCCCCAATTTTTAACCAGATTTCTGGTTGTCCAGTCGCCCCACCCCAGGGCTCTACTCTGGAATCCCTCATTTGGTGGGACATCTGAGGTTGAAAAACAAAATGAAACAAATCGACAACAACAACAAAAAAACGGACTTCTTCCATCCCCAGAATGACCGCAAACTCTTTGCACGGGACCGAACCCCCAGAGAGTAAGACTCGTCCATTTCCCATGAAGTCACCCGGCAATTTCACGACCATGAGTGACACGATATCCAGAGACAAAAACTTGAGCAAGAGCCTCACACTCGCCCTTTTTTCATATCCCGAAGTGTTCTCCTCATGGTCTGTAGATCAGTCCTGCCATACCTATGACCCAAAACATAAGCCGAGTTTGTGTTTTCAGACAACTGTCCAAACAGCTCTGGCCTACACACCCTACAGGCTCAGGGCCCTGGAGCCAAACCTGAGGACTGTACTTGCCCTCTCCAAGGGAATTGTATGTGCCCATTCCAATGGCCACAACCCTACTAATAGGATAACCTCCAAAGTCCCTGAGGCCATCCTAGGAGTTATGGCTTCCCAGGACAAACAGGGGCAATCTGAGCCCATCTGAGCACCTACCTGCACTCAGACCCGTAGACTGATGTCCCCAGAGGTAAAAAGGAACGAACAGGCCCCTAGGCACTATTCGGATCTATTGCTTTGGTTTCCAGGCATCTCTCCTCAGAGGCCTGGATTTCAATACCAGCATATGGCTGTTTCTTGACTCACCCATCAGAACTAATCTCATCTACACATGGGAAACATGCACGTTGGAGCTGTGTCAAAGCTTCTGTTTAGGAGAACCCTTCAGGGCCCCAGGGCCACCGCTTCATTCCAAGGTCTCCATAGACACAAAAACATATTAGGACACATCCACAGGAGAGTCCATTTGAACTCAGCCTCCTCGGTTGCCCCCCACATCCAGCAGATCTAACCTGTTTTGTTGCTTGGAGACAATTGGAATGCGAGGTGGGCTACCCAGCCATCCATCCTTAGAACCCTGCTCGGAATCGTTGGCCTGGAGCCAACCAACAGGTCTCAATTGTCCTGCAGAAGAATCTTTGCAGTTTGGAGCTTCTCACAACTCCCATCGTGGGAAAACCCCCATGTCCTCGTGATCCAACCCCCTTCAAGAAAGGGCCATCAGGGCAGAAAGTCCAACCTGAGCGATCGTCTGATCCTTGCCCTGACTTCAGATGCACGAGATCTCGATTGAGGTCTGTAGATTGTGCCTGCCATATCCTCACCCAGAAACCTAGGCCTAGCTTGGGTTCTCAGACTCCGTCCTCAGACTACTGGCCCACAAGCCCTCCAGTTGGGCAATCCAGAACTACAATGCCGCACTCTGCCGGCCCTACAGAAGTAAAACATTGCCCTCAGGGCTACCCCGAAACCGCAAATGAGGATCAACCTGCACGCCATTCGGCTGTACCCCAAACGTATAGGCTGACCTGGGCACTATTTCCCCTTCTGACCCAGCCTGAGCCTGGACCTCCTGGTCCCACCCAGACAGCTGGCCGCACACTGAGCACATCGGACCCGCCATGGCCTTAGGTCGTCATCTCTTCCCAACTGCGGTTTTCAGGCTCCAGAACCTAGACCTTATCTCCAACCACTGCCCAGGGTTGAAAATGATGCAGAAATCAGAACTCTTTCCCCATGGCAAGAAACCTTGTGGTTGGCATGTTGTCCAACGTTCAGTGTAGTTGAAACAAGCGTGGCCCATGAGGCCCAGCCCATGCTTGCGGGCCACATTGGTCACAAACACACATTGTGACCCTCAGCCTGAGCCCAGTCCTCAGGTAAGGCCTCTCTGGGCCTATATGAAGAGACAGCATATTGGGCTTGCCATGCCCCTAGGCCCCAATTTTTAACCGTAGTTCGGGTTGTCCCTTCTCTCTTCCCCAGGGCTCTGCTTTGGAATTCCTCTTTTGGTGGGACACCTGAGGTAACAAACCTGAAAGGAGTCCTCCCATCCCAAAGATTGACGAAAAACAATTGGGGTCGGGCCAAATCCACAGAGAGGAAGATTCGTCCATGGCCCATGAGTCCACCCCAACATTCCACGGCCATCGCTGAAACAAAATCAAGAGACAAAAGCCTGAGCAAGCGCCTCAGACTCGCTCATTCTTCATATCCTGAAGAGTTCTTCTCATGGATTGTAGATCGGGCGTGCCATACCTACGTCCCCAAACTTAAGCTGAGTTTGTGTTTTCAGTCTTCTGTCCTCAAAGACCTGGGCCACACTCCCTCCAGGCTGGGGCCCCTGGAGGCACACATTAGGTCTGCCCCCACCCAATCCATGGGAATTCTGCCCATTCCATTGTCAAAAATCGTACAAATTAGGAGAACCCTCCAAAGTCCCTGAGGCCATCCCAATAGTGTAGGTCGCCCGGGACAGAAAAGGGCGGTTGATACCGGCTGAGCATCTACCTCCACTCATCTACCTCCACTCATACCAAGAAGATTGAACCAGACAGGACCCGAGGCCATTATCGGATCCATTGCTTTGGTTTACAGGCATGTCTCCTCAAAAGCCTGGATTCCAATACCAGCAGAGGGGATTTCCTGAGGCACCCATCAGAACAAATCTCGTCTCCACAAGGAAACTTGTGCATGGGAGCTATGCCAAAGCTTAGGAGAATACTTCAGGGTCCCGGTGCCACCTCCCCATTCCAAGGCCCTCATGGTCACAAACACACGTTAGGACCCATCCTCTGGAAAGTGCATTTCAACTCAGCCACCCCGGTTGCTCCCGCAGATCCATTAGATCTAAACTGTCTTGTTGCTAGGAGACAATTGGAAGGCGAGGCGGACTTCCCAGGCATCCATCCTGGAACAGTGCTCTGGAGTCATTCCATATGGGATGTCCTGGAGCTGTCCAACAGGTCTCAATTGTCCCGCAGAAGGAATCCTTGAAGGGGGCATCCCACATCTCCCAACGTGGAAAACCTCCATGGCCTCGAGATTCCGCTCCCTTCATGAAGGGGCCGTCATGCACAGAAACTCCAACCTGAGCCAACGTCGGATCCTCGCCCTGACTTCAGATGCATGAGATATTGTTTCAGATCTGCAGGGGGTACCTGCCGTGCCCTCACCCTGAATCCGAAGACTAGCTTGTGTTCTCACACTTCCGTCCTCACTCTCCTGGCCCCGAAGCCCTCAAGTTTGGCAATTCCGGACCGACAATGAAGCACTCTGCCTGCCCTCTAGAAAAAATGTATTGCCTAATGAGCTCCCCAGGCAGCTTAAATGAGGATAAACCTACACGGCACTCGAATGTACCCAAATTATATAGTCTAACCTGGGCACTAATGCACTGTCTGACACAACCTGAGCCCGGACCTGCTGACCAACACCCAGACAGCTGACCGCACCCTGAGCACATCAGACCCGCCATGGCCTTAGGTCATCATCTCTTCCCTACCTCAGTTTTCAGGCTTCAGAACCTAGACCTTATCTCCAATCACTGCCCACGGGTGTCTGTGATGCAGAAATCAGAACTCTTCCTGACCCATGGCAAGAAACCTTGTGGTTGGCATGTTGTCCAACCTTCAGTGTAGGAGAAACAAGCATTCACCCTGAGGCCCCGCCCATTCTTGCGTGCGACGAGAGCATAAACACGCATTGTGACCTCAGCGTGAGTCCTGTCCTCTAGTAAGTCCTCTCAGTGGCTGGACCATTAGATGTCATAATGGGCTTGACATGTCCCTAGTCCCCAATTTTTAACCAGATTTCTGGTTGTCCAGTCGCCCCACCCCAGGGCTCTACTCTGGAATCCCTCATTTGGTGGGACATCTGAGGTTGAAAAACAAAATGAAACAAATCGACAACAACAAAAAAACGGACTTCTTCCATCCCCAGAATGACCGCAAACTCTTTGGACGGGACCGAACCCCCAGAGAGTAAGACTCGTCCATTTCCCATGAAGTCACCCGGCAATTTCACGACCATGACTGACACGATATCCAGAGACAAAAACTTGAGCAAGAGCCTCACACTCGCCCTTTTTTCATATCCCGAAGTGTTCTCCTCATGGTCTGTAGATCAGTCCTGCCATACCTATGACCCAAAACATAAGCCGAGTTTGTGTTTTCAGACAACTGTCCAAACAGCTCTGGCCTACACACCCTACAGGCTCAGGGCCCTGGAGCCAAACCTGAGGACTGTACTTGCCCTCTCCATGGGAATTGTATGTGCCCATTCCAATGGCCACGACCCTACTAATAGGATAACCTCCAAAGTCGCTGAGGCCATCCCAAGAGTTGTGGCTTCCCAGGACAAACAGGGGCAATCTGAGCCCATCTGAGCACCTACCTGCACTCAGACCCGTAGACTGATGTCCCCAGAGGTAAAAAGGAACAAACAGGCCCCTAGTCACTAATCGGATCCATTGCTTTGGTTTCCAGGCATCTCTCCTCAGAGGCCTGGATTTCAATACCAGCATATGGCTGTTTCTTGACTCACCCATCAGAACAAATCTCATCTACACATGGGAAACATGCACGTTGGAGCTGTGTCAAAGCCTCTGTTTAGGAGAACCCTTCAGGGCCCCAGGGCCACCGCTTCATTCCAAGGTCTCCATAGACACAAAAACATATTAGGACACATCCCCAGGAGAGTCCATTTCAACTCAGCCTCCTCGGTTGCCCCCCACATCCAGCAGATCTAACCTGTCTTGTTGCTTGGAGACAATTGGAATGCGAGGTGGGCTACCCAGCCATCCATCCTTAGAATCCTGCTCGGAATCTTTGGCCTGGAGCCAACCAACAGGTCTCAATTGTCCTGCAGAAGATTCTTTGCAGTTTGGAGCTTCTCACAACTCCCATCGTGGGAAAACCCCCATGTCCTCGTGATCCAACCCCCTTCAAGAAAGGGCCATCAGGGCAGAAAGTCCAACCTGAGCGATCGTCTGATCCTTGCCCTGACTTCAGATGCACGAGATCTCGATTGAGGTCTGTAGATTGTGCCTGCCATATCCTCACCAAGAAACCTAGGCCTAGCTTGGGTTCTCAGACTGCGTCCTCAGACTACTGGCCCACAAGCCCTCCAATTGGGCAATCCAGAACTACAATGCCGCACTCTGCCTGCCCTACAGAAGTAAAACATTGCCCTCAGGGCTACCCCGAAACCCCAAATGAGGATCAACCTGCACGCCATTCGGCTGTGCCCGAAATATATAGGCTGACCTGGGCACTATTTCCCCTTCTGACCCAGCCTGAGCCTGGACCTCCTGGTCCGACCCAGACAGCTGGCCGCACACTGAGCACATCGGACCCGCCATGGCCTTAGGTCGTCATCTCTTCCCAACTGCGGTTTTCAGGCTCCAGAACCTAGACCTTATCTCCAACCACTGCCCAGGGTTGAAAATGATGCAGAAATCAGAACTCTTTCCCCATGGCAAGAAACCTTGTGGATGGCATGTTGTCCAACGTTCAGTGTAGTTGAAACAAGCGTGGCCCATGAGGCCCAGCCCATGCTTGCGGGCCACATTGGTCACAAACACACATTGTGACCCTCAGCCTGAGCCCAGACCTCAGGTAAGGCCTCTCAGGGCCTATATGAAGAGACAGCATATTGGGCTTGCCATGCCCCTAGGCCCCAATTTTTAACCATAGTTCGGGTTGTCCCTTCACTCTTCCCCAGGGCTCTGCTTTGGAATTCCTCTTTTAGTGGGACACCTGAGGTAACAAACCTGAAAGGAGTCCTCCCATCCCACAGATTGACGAAAAACAATTGGGATCGGTCCAAATCCACAGAGAGGAAGATTCGTCCATGGCCCATGAGACCTCCCCAACATTCCACGGCAATCGCTGTAACAAAATCCAGAGAAAAAAGCCTGAGCAAGCGCCTCAGACTCGCTCATTCTTCATATCCTGAAGAGTTCTTCTCATGGTTTGTAGATCGGGCGTGCCATACCTACGTCCCCAAACTTAAGCTGAGTTTGTGTTTTCAGTCTTCTGTCCTCAAAGTCCTGGGCCACACTCCCTCCAGGCTGGGGCCCCTGGAGCCACACATTAGGACTTCCCCCACCCAATCCATGGGAATTCTGCCCATTCCATTGTCAAAAATCGTACAAATTAGGAGAACTCTCCAAAGTCCCTGAGGCCATCCCAATAGTGTAGGTCGCCCGGGACAAAAAATGGGCGGTTGATACCGGCTGAGCATCTACCTCCACTCATACCAATAAGATTGAACCAGACAGGACCCGAGGCCATTATCGGATCCATTGCTTTGGTTTACAGGCAAGTCTCCTCAAAAGCATGGATTCCAATACCAGCAGAGCGGATTTCCTGAGGCACCCATCAGAACAAACCTAGTCTCCACAAGGAAACTTGTGCTTGGGAGCTATGCCAAAGCTTAGGAGAATACTTCAGGGTCCCGGTGCCACCTCCCCATTCCAAGGCCCTCATGGACACAAACACACGTTAGGACCCATCCTCTGGAAAGTGCATTTCAACTCAGCCACCCCGGTTGCTCCCGCAGATCCATTAGATCTAAACTGTCTTGTTGCTAGGAGACAATTGGAAGGCGAGGCGGACTTCCCAGGCATCCATCCTGGAACGGTGCATTGGAGTCATTCCATATGGGATGTCCTGGAGCTGTCCAACAGGTCTCAATTGTCCCGCAGAAGGAATCCTTGAAGGGGGCATCCCTCATCTCCCAACGTGGAAAACCTCCATGGCCTCGAGATTCCGCTCCCTTCATGAAGGGGCCGTCATGCACAGAAACTCCAACCTGAGCCAACGTCGGATCCTCGCCCTGACTTCAGATGCATGAGATATTGGTTCAGATCTGCAGGGGGTACCTGCCGTGCCCTCACGCTGAATCCGAAGACTAGCTTGTGTTCTCAGACTTCCGTCCTCACTCTCCTGGCCCCGAAGCCCTCAAGTTTGGCAATTCCGGGCCGACAATGAAGCACTCTGCATGCCCTCTAGAAAATATATATTGCCTAATGAGCAGCCCAGGCAGCTTAAATGAGGATAAACCTACACGGCACTCGAATGTACCCAAATTATATAGTCTAACCTGGGCACTAATACACTGTCTGACACAACCTGAGCCCGGACCTGCTGACCAACACCCAGACAGCTGACCGCACGCTGAGCACATCAGAGCCGCCATGGCCTTAGGTCATCATCTCTTCCCTACCTCAGTTTTCAGGCTTCAGAACCTAGACCTTATCTCCAATCACTGCCCACGGGTGACTGTGATGCAGAAATCAGAACTCTTCCTGACCCATGGCAAGAAACCTTGTGGTTGGCATGTTGTCCAACCTTGAGTATAGGAGAAACCAGCATTCACCCTGAGGCCCCGCCCATTCTTGAGTGCGACGAGAGCATAAACACTCATTGTGACCTCAGCGTGAGTCCTGTCCTCTAGTAAGTCCTCTCAGTGGCTGGACCATTAGATGTCATAATGGGCTTGACATGTCCCTAGTCCCCAATTTTTAACCAGATTTCTGGTTGTCAAGTCGCCCCACCCCATGGCTCTACTCTGGAATCCCTCATTTGGTGGGACATCTGAGGTTGAAACACAAAATGAAACAAATCAACAACAACAAAAAAAAAACGGACTTCTTCCATCCCCAGAATGACCCCAAACTCTTTGGACGGGACCGAACCCCCAGAGAGTAAGACTCGTCCATTTCCCATGAAGTCACCCGGCAGTTTCACGACCATGAGTGACACGATATCCAGAGACAAAAACTTGAGCAAGAGCCTCACACTCGCCCTTTTTTCATATCCCGAAGTGTTCTCCTCATGGTCTGTAGACCAGTCCTGCCATACCTATGACCCAAAACATAAGCCGAGTTTGTGTTTTCAGACAACTGTCCAAACAGCTCTGGCCTACACACCCTACAGGCTCAGGGCCCTGGAGCCAAACCTGAGGACTGTACTTGCCCTCTCCAAGGGAATTGTATGTGCCCATTCCAATGGCCACAACCCTACTAGTAGGATAACCTCCAAAGTCCCTGAGGCCATCCCAAGAGTTGTGGCTTCCCAGGACAAACAGGGGCAATCTGAGCCCATCTGAGCACCTACCTGCACTCAGACCCGTAGACTGATGTCCCCAGAGGTAAAGAGGAACGAACAGGCCCCTAGGCACTAATCGGATCCATTGCTTTGGTTTCCAGGCATCTCTCCTCAGAGGCCTGGATTTCAATACCAGCATATGGCTGTTTCTTGACTCACCCATCAGAACAAATCTCATCTACACATGGGAAACATGCACGTTGGAGCTGTGTCAAAGCCTCTGTTTAGGAGAACCCTTCAGGGCCCCAGGGCCACCGCTTCATTCCAAGGTCTCCATAGACACAAAAACATATTAGGACACATCCACAGGAGAGTCCATTTCAACTCAGCCTCCTCGGTTGCCCCCCACATCCAGCAGATCTAACCTGTCTTGTTGCTTGGAGACAATTGGAATGCGAGGTGGGCTACCCAGCCATCCATCCTTAGAACCCTGCTCGGAATCGTTGGCCTGGAGCCAACCAACAGGTCTCAATTGTCCTGCAGAAGAATCTTTGCAGTTTGGAGCTTCTCACAACTCCCATCGTGGGAAAACCCCCATGTCCTCGTGATCCAACCCCCTTCAAGAAAGGGCCATCAGGGCAGAAAGTCCAACCTGAGCGATCGTCTGATCCTTGCCCTGACTTCAGATGCACGAGATCTCTATTGAGGTCTGTAGATTGTGCCTGCCATATCCTCACCCAGAAACCTAGGCCTAGCTTGGGTTCTCAGACTCCGTCCTCAGACTACTGGCCCACAAGCCCTCCAGTTGGGCAATCCAGAACTACAATGCCGCACTCTGCCTGCCCTACAGAAGTAAAACATTGCCCTCAGGGCTACCCCGAAACCCTAGATGAGGATCAACCTGCACGCCAATCGGCTGTACCCCAAACATAGAGGCTGACCTGGGCACTATTTCCCCTTCTGACCCAGCCTGAGCCTGGACCTCCTGGTCCCACCCAGACAGCTGGCCGCACACTGTGCACATCGGACCCGCCATGGCCTTAGGTCGTCATCTCTTCCCAACTGCGGTTTTCAGGCTCCAGAACCTAGACTTTATCTCCAACCACTGCCCAGGGTTGAAAATGATGCAGAAATCAGAACTCTTTCCCCATGGCAAGAAACCTTGTGGTTGGCATGTTGTCCAACGTTCAGTGTAGTTGAAACAAGCGTGGCCCATGAGGCCCAGCCCATGTTTGCGGGCCACATTGGTCACAAACACACATTGTGACCCTCAGCCTGAGCCCAGTCCTCAGGTAAGGCCTCTCAGGGCCTATATGAAGAGACAGCATATTGGGCTTGCCATGCCCCTAGGCCCCAAATTTTAACCATAGTTCGGGGTGTCCCTTCACTCTTCCCCAGGGCTCTGCTTTGGAATTCCTCTTTTGGTGGGACACCAGAGGTAACAAACCTGAAAGGAGTCCTCCCATCCCACAGACTGACGAAAAACAATTGGGATCGGGCCAAATCCACAGAGAGGAAGATTCGTCCATGGCCCATGAGACCTCCCCAACATTCCACGGCCATCGCTGAAACAAAATCCAGAGACAAAAGCCTGAGCAAGCGCCTCAGACTCGCTCATTCTTCATATCCTGAAGAGTTCTTCTCATGGTTTGTAGATCGGGCGTGCCATACCTACGTCCCCAAACTTAAGCTGAGTTTGTGTTTTCAGTCTTCTGTCGTCAAAGTCCTGGGCCACACTCACTCCAGGCTGGGGCCCCTGGAGCCACACATTAGGACTGCCCCCACCCAATCCATGGGAATTCTGCCCATTCCATTGTCAAAAATCGTACAAATTAGGAAAACCCTCCAAAGTCCCTGAGGCCATCCCAATAGTGTAGGTCGCCCGGGACAAAAAAGGGCGGTTGATACCAGCTGAGCATCTTCCTCCACTCATCTACCTCCACTCCTACCAAGAAGATTGAACCAGACAGGACCCGAGGCCATTATCGGATCCATTGCTTTGGTTTACAGGCATGTCTCCTCAAAAGCCTGGAATCCAATACCAGCAGAGGGGATTTCCTGAGGCACCCATCAGAACAAATCTCGTCTCCACAAGGAAACTTGTGCATGGGAGCTATGCCAAAGCTTAGGAGAATACTTCAGGGTCCCAGTGCAACCTCCCCATTCCAAGGCCCTCATGGACACAAACACACATTAGGACCCATTCTCTGGAAAGTGCATTTCAACTCAGGCACCCCGGTTGCTCCCGCAGATCCATTAGATCTAAACTGTCTTGTTGCTAGGAGACAATTGGAAGGCGAGGCGGACTTCCCAGGCATCCATCCTCGAACGATGCTCTGGAGTCATTCCATATGGGATGTCCTGGAGCTGTCCAACAGGTCTCAATTGTCCCGCAGAAGGAATCCTTGAAGGGGGCATCCCACATCTCCCAACGTGGAAAACCTCCATGGCCTCGAGATTCCGCTCCCTTCATGAAGGGGCCGTCATGCACAGAAACTCCAAACTGAGCCAACGTCGGATCCTCGCCCTGACTTCAGATGCATGAGATATTGGTTCAGATCTGCAGGGGGTACCTGCCGTGCCCTCACCCTGAATCCGAAGTCTAGCTTCTGTTCTCAGACTTCCGTCCTCACTCTCCTGGCCCCGAAGCCCTCATGTTTGGCAATTCTGGACCGACAATGAAGCACTCTGCCTGCCTTCTAGAAAAAATATATTGCCTAATGAGCTGACCAGGCAGCTTAAATGAAGATAAACCTACACGGCACTCGAATGTACCCAAATTATATAGTCTAACCTGGGCAGAAATGCACTGTCTGACACAACATGAGCCCGGACCTGCTGACCAACACCCAGACAGCTGACCGCGCCCTGAGCACATCAGACCCGCCATGGCCTTAGGTCATCATCTCTTCCCTACCTCAGTTTTCAGGCTTCAGAACCTAGACATTATCTCCAATCACTGCCCACGGGTGACTGTGATGCAGAAATCAGAACTCTTCCTGACCCATGGCAAGAAACCTTGTGGTTGGCATGTTGTCCAACCTTCAGTGTAGGAGAAAGCAGCATTCACCCTGAGGCCCCGCCCATTCTTGAGTGCGACGAGAGCATAAACACGCATTGTGACCTCAGCGTGAGTCCTGTCCTCTAGTAAGTCCTCTCAGTGGCTGGACCATTAGATGTCATAATGGGCTTGACATGTCCCTAGTCTCCAATTTTTAACCAGATTTCTGGTTGTCCAGTCGCCCCACCCCAGGGCTCTACTCTGGAATCCCTCATTTGGTGGGACATCTGAGGTTGAAAAACAAAATGAAACAAATCGACAACAACAAAAAAAACGGACTTCTTCCATCCCCAGAATGACCGCAAACTCTTTGGACGGGACCGAACCCCCAGAGAGTAAGACTTGTCCATTTCCCATGAAGTCACCCGGCAATTTCACGACCATGAGTGACACGATATCCAGAGACAAAAACTTGAGCAAGAGCCTCACACTCGACCTTTTTTCATATCCCGAAGTGTTCTCCTCATGGTCTGTAGATCAGTCCTGCCATACCTATGACCCAAAACATAAGCCGAGTTTGTGTTTTCAGACAACTGTCCAAACAGCTCTGGCCTACACACCCTACAGGCTCAGGGCCCTGGAGCCAAACCTGAGGACTGTACTTGCCCTCTCCAAGGGAATTGTATGTGCCCATTCCAATGGCCACAACCCTACTAATAGGATAACCTCCAAAGTCCCTGAGGCCATCCCAATAGTTGTGGCTTCCCAGGACAAACAGGGGGCAATCTGAGCCCATCTGAACACCTACCTGCACTCAGACCCGTAGACTGATGTCCCCAGAGGTAAAAAGGAACGAACAGGCCCCTAGGCACTAATCGGATCCATTGCTTTGGTTTCCAGGAAACTCTCCTCAGAGGCCTGGATTTCAATACCAGCATATGGCTGTTTCTTGACTCACCCATCAGAACAAATCTCATCTACACATGGGAAACATGCACGTTGGAGCTGTGTCAAAGCCTCTGTTTAGGAGAACCCTTCAGGGCCCCAAGGCCACCGCTTCATTCCAAGGTCTCCATAGACACAAAAACATATTAGGACACATCCACAGGAGAGTCCATTTCAACTCAGCCTCCTCGGTTGCCCCCCACATCCAGCAGATCTAACCTGTCTTGTTGCTTGGAGACCATTGGAATGCGAGGTGGGCTACCCAGCCATCCATCCTTACAACCCTGCTCGGAATCGTTGGCCTGGAGCCAACCAACAGGTCTCAATTGTCCTGCAGAAGAATCTTTGCAGTTTGGAGCTTCTCACAACTCCCATCGTGGGAAAACCCCCATGTCCTCGTGATCCAACCCCCTTCAAGAAAGGGCCATCAGGGCAGAAAGTCCAACCTGAGCGATCGTCTGATCCTTGCCCTGACTTCAGATGCACGAGATCTCTATTAAGGTCTGTAGATTGTGCCTGCCATATCCTCACCCAGAAACCTAGGCCTAGCTTGGGTTCTCAGACTCCGTCCTCAGACTACTGGCCCACAAGCCCTCCAGTTTGGCAATCCAGAACTACAATGCCGCACTCTGCCTGCCCTACAGAAGTAAAACATTGCCCTCAGGGCTACCCCGAAACCCCAAATGAGGATCAACCTGCACGCCAATCGGCTGTACCCCAAACATATAGGCTGACCTGGGCACTATTTCCCCTTCTGACCCAGCCTGAGCCTGGACCTCCTAGTCCCACCCAGACAGCTGGCCGCACACTGAGCACATCGGACCCGCCATGGCCTTAGGTCGTCATCTCTTCCCAACTGCGGTTTTCAGGCTCCAGAACCTAGACCTTATCTCCAACCACTGCCCAGGGTTGAAAATGATGCAGAAATCAGAACTCTTTCCCCATGGCAAGAAACCTTGTGGTTGGCATGTTGTCCAACGTTCAGTGTAGTTGAAACAAGCGTGGCCCATGAGGCCCAGCCCATGCTTGCGGGCCACATTGGTCACAAACACACATTGTGACCCTCAGCCTGAGCCCAGTCCTCAGGTAAGGCCTCTCAGGGCCTATATGAAGAGACAGCATATTGGGCTTTGCATGCCCCTAGGCCCCAATTTTTAACCATAGTTCGGGGTGTCCCTTCACTCTTCCCCAGGGCTCTGCTTTGGAATTCCTCTTTTGGTGGGACACCTGAGGTAACAAACGTGAAAGGTGGCCTCCCATCCCACAGATTGACGAAAAACAATTGGGATCGGGCCAAATCCACAGAGAGGAAGATTCGTCCATGGCCCATGAGACCTCCCCAACATTCCACGGCCATCGCTGAAACAAAATCCAGAAACAAAAGCCTGAGCAAGCGCCTCTGACTCGCTCATTCTTCATATCCTGAAGAGTTCTTCTCATGGTTGGTAGATCGGGCTTGCCATACCTATGTCCCCAAACTTAAGCTGAGTTTGTGTTTTCAGTCTTCTGTCCTCAAAGTCCTGGGCCACACTCCCTCCAGGCTGGGGCCCCTGGAGCCACACATTAGGACTGCCCCCACCCAATCCATGGGAATTCTGCCCATTCCATTGTCAAAAATCGTACAAATTAGGAGAACCCCCCAATGTCCCTGAGGCCATCCCAATAGTGTAGGTCGCCCGGGACAAAAAAGGGCGGTTGATACCAGCTGAGCATCTTCCTCCACTCATCTACCTCCACTCATACCAAGAAGATTGAACCAGACAGGACCCGAAGCCATTATCGGATCCATTGCTTTGGTTTACAGGCATGTCTCCTCAAAAGCCTGGATTCCAATACCAGCAGAGGGGATTTCCTGATGCACCCATCAGAACAAATCTCATCTCCACAAGGAAACTTGTGCATGGGAGCTATGCCAAAGCTTAGGAGAATACTTCAGGGTCCCGGTGCCACCTCCCCATTCCAAGGCCCTCATGGACACAAACACATATTAGGACCCATCCTCTGGAAAGTGCATTTCAACTCAGCCACCCCGGTTGCTCCCGCAGATCCATTAGATCTAAACTGTCTTGTTGCTAGGAGACAATTGGAAGGTGAGGGGGACTTCCCAGGCATCCATCCTGGAACAGTGCTCTGGAGTCATTCCATATGGGATGTCCTGGAGCTGTCCAACAGGTCTCAATTGTCCCGCAGAAGGAATCCTTGAAGGGGGCCTCCCACATCTCCCAACGTGGAAAACCTCCATGGCCTCGAGATTCCGCTCCCTTCATGAAGGGGCCGTCATGCACAGAAACTCCAAACTGAGCCAACGTCGGATCCTCGCCCTGACTTTAGATGCATGAGATATTGGTTCAGATCTGCACGGGGTACCTGCCGTGCCCTCACCCTGAATCCGAAGTCTAGCTTGTGTTCTCAGACTTCCGTCCTCACTCTCCTGGCCCCGAAGCCCTCATGTTTGGCAATTCCGGACCGACAATGAAGCACTCTGCCTGCCCTCTAGAAAAAATATATTGCCTAATGAGCTGCCCAGGCAGCTTAAATGAAGATAAACCTACACGGCACTCGAATGTACCCAAATTATATAGTCTAACCTGGGCACTAATGCACTGTCTGACACAACCTGAGCCCGGACGTGCTGACCAACACCCAAACAGCTGACTGCACCCTGAGCACATCAGACCCGCCCTGGCCTTAGGTCATCATCTCTTCCCTACCTCAGTTTTCAAGCTTCAGAACCTAGACCTTATCTCCAATCACTGCCCACGGGTGACTGTGATGCAGAAATCAGAACTCTTCCTGACCCATGGCAAGAAACCTTGTGGTTGGCATGTTGTCCAACGTTCAGTTTAGGAGAAAACAGCATTCCCCCTGAGGCCCCGCCCATTCTTGAGTGCCACGAGAGCATAAACACGCATTGTGACCTCAGCGTGAGTCCTGTCCTCTAGTAAGTCCTCTCAGTGGCTGGACCATTAGATGTCATAATGGGCTTGACATGTCCCTAGTCCCCAATTTTTAACCAGATTTCTCGTTGTCCAGTCGCCTCACCCCAGTGCTCTACTCTGGAATCCCTCATTTGGTGGGACATCTGAGGTTGAAAAACAAAATGAAACAAATCGACAACAACAACAAAAAAACGGACTTCTTCCATCCCCAGAATGACCGCAAACTCTTTGGACGGGACCGAACCCCCAGAGAGTAAGACTCGTCCATTTCCCATGAAGTCACCCGGCAATTTCACGACCATGAGTGACACGATATCCAGAGACAAAAACTTGAGCAAGAGCCTCACACTCGCCCTTTTTTCATATCCCGAAGTGTTCTGCTCATGCTCTGTTGATCAGTCCTGCCATACCTATGACCCAAAACATAAGCCGAGTTTGTGTTTTCAGACAACTGTCCAAACAGCTCTGGCCTACACACCCTACAGGCTCAGGGCCCTGGAGCCAAACCTGAGGACTGTACTTGCCCTCTCCAAGGGAATTGTATGTGCCCATTCCAATGGCCACAACCCTACTAGTAGGATAACCTCCAAAGTCCCTGAGGCCATCCCAAGAGTTGTGGCTTCCCAGGACAAACAGGGGCAATCTGAGCCCATCTGAGCACCTACCTGCACTCAGACCCGTAGACTGATGTCCCCAGAGGTAAAAAGGAACGAACAGTCCCCTAGGCACTAATCGGATCCATTGCTTTGGTTTCCAGGAAACTCTCCTCAGAGGCCTGGATTTCCTTACCAGCATATGGCTGTTTCTTGACTCACCCATCAGAACAAATCTCATCTACACATGGGAAACATGCACGTTGGAGCTGTGTCAAAGCCTCTGTTTAGGAGAACCCTTCAGGGCCCCAGGGCCACCGCTTCATTCCAAGGTCTCCATAGACACAAAAACATATTAGGACACATCCACAGGAGAGTCCATTTCAACTCAGCCTCCTCGGTTGCCCCCCACATCCAGCAGATCTAACCTGTCTTGTTGCTTGGAGACAATTGGAATGCGAGGTGGGCTACCCAGCCATCCGTCCTTAGAACCCTGCTCGGAATCGTTGGCCTGGAGCCAACCAACAGGTCTCAATTGTCCTGCAGAAGAATCTTTGCAGTTTGGAGCTTCTCACAACTCCCATCGTGGGAAAACCCCCATGTCCTCGTGATCCAACCCCCTTCAAGAAAGGGCCATCAGGGCAGAAAGTCCAACCTGAGCGATCGTCTGATCCTTGCCCTGACTTCAGATGCACGAGATCTCTATTGAGGTCTGTAGATTGTGCCTGCCATATCCTCACCCAGAAACCTAGGCCTAGCTTGGGTTCTCAGACTCCGTCCTCAGACTACTGGCCCACAAGCCCTCCAGTTTGGAAATCCAGAATCACAATGCCGCACTCTGCCTGCCGTACAGAAGTAAAACATTGCCCTCAGGGCTACCCGAAACCCCAAATGAGGATCAACCTGCACGCCATTCGGCTGTACCCCAAACATAGAGGCTGACCTGGGCACTATTTCCCCTTCTGACCCAGCCTGAGCCTGGACCTCCTGGTCCCACCCAGACACCTGGCCGCACACTGAACACATCGGACCCGCCATGGCCTTAGGTCGTCATCTCTTCCCAACTGCGGTTTTCAGGCTCCAGAACCTAGACCTTATCTCCAACCACTGCCCAGGGTTGAAAATGATGCAGAAATCAGAACTCTTTCCCCATGGCAAGAAACCTTGTGCTTGGCATGTTGTCCAACGTTCAGTGTAGTTGAAACAAGCGTGGCCCATGAGGCCCAGCCCATGCTTGTGGGCCACATTGGTCACAAACACACATTGTGACCCTCAGCCTGAGCCCAGTCCTCAGGTAAGGCCTCTCATGGCCTATATAAAGAGACAGCATATTGGGCTTGCCATGCCCCTAGGCCCCAATTTTTAACCATAGTTTGGGGTGTCCCTTCACTCTTCCCCAGGGCTCTGCTTTGGAATTCCTCTTTTGGTGGGACACCTGAGGTAACAAACCTGAAAGGAGTCCTCCCATCCCACAGATTGACGAAAAACAATTGGGATCGGGCCAAATCCACAGAGAGAAAGATTCGTCCATGGCCCATGAAACCTCCCCAACATTCCACGGCCATCGCTGAAACAAAATCCAGAGACAAAAGCCTGAGCAAGCGCCTCAGACTCGCTCATTCTTCATATCCTGAAGAGTTCTTCTCATGGTTTGTAGATCGGGCGTGCCATACCTACGTCCCCAAACTTAAGCTGAGTTTGTGTTTTCAGTCTTCTGTCCTCAAAGTCCTGGGCCACACTCCCTCCAGGCTGGGGCCCCTGGAGCCACACATTAGGACTGCCCCCACCCAATCCATGGGAATTCTGCCCATTCCATTGTCAAAAATCGTACAAATTAGGAGAAACCTCCAAAGTCCCTGAGGCCATCCCAATAGTGTAGGTCTCCCGGGACAAAAAAGGGCGGTTGATATCAGCTGAGCATCTTCCTCCACTCATCTACCTCCACTCATACCAAGAAGATTGAACCAGACAGGACCCGAGGCCATTATCGGATCCATTGCTATGGTTTACAAGCATGTCTCCTCAAAAGCCTGGATTCCAATACCAGCAGAGGGGATTTCCTGAGGCACCCATCAGAACAAATCTCGTCTCCACAAGGAAACTTGTGCATGGGAGCTATGCCAAAGCTTAGGAGAATACTTCAGGGTCCCGGTGCCACCTCCCCATTCCAAGGCCCTCATGGACACAAACACATATTAGACCCATCCTCTGGAAAGTGCATTTCAACTCTGCCACCCCGGTTGCTCCCGCAGATCCATTAGATCTAAACTGTCTTGTTGCTAGGAGACAATTGGAAGGCGAGGCGGACTTCCCAGGCATCCATCCTCGAACGGTGCTCTGGAGTCATTCCATATGGGATGTCCTGGAGCTGTCCAACAGGTCTCAATTGTCCCGCAGAAGGAATCCTTGAAGGGGGCATCCCACATCTCCCAACGTGGAAAACCTCCATGGCCTCGAGATTCAGCTCCCTTCATGAAGGGGCCGTCATGCACAGAAACTCCAACCTGAGCCAACGTCGGATCCTCGCCCTGACTTCAGATGAAGGAGATATTGGTTCAGATCTGCAGGGGGTACCTGCCGTGCCCTCACCCTGAATCCGAAGTCTAGCTTGTGTTCTCAGACTTCCGTCCTCACTCTCCTGGCCCCGAAGCCCTCATGTTTGGCAATTCCGGACCGACAATGAAGCACTCTGCCTGCCCTCTAGAAAAAATATATTGCCTAATGAGCTGACCAGGCAGCTTAAATGAAGATAAACCTACACGGCACTCGTATGTACCCAAATTATATAGTCTAACCTGGGCACTAATGCACTGTCTGACACAACCTGAGCCCGGACCTGCTGACCAACACCCAGACAGCTGACCGCACCCTGAGCACATCAGACCCGCCCTGGCCTTAGGTCATCATCTCTTCCCTACCTCAGTTTTCAGGCTTCAGAACCTAGACCTTATCTCCAATCACTGCCCACGGGTGACTGTGATGCAGAAATCAGAACTCTTCCTGACCCATGGCAAGAAACCTTGTGGTTGGCATGTTGTCCAACGTTCAGTGTAGGAGAAAGCAGCATTCCCCCTGAGGCCCCGCCCATTCTTGAGTGCGACGAGAGCATAAACACGCATTGTGACCTCAGCGTGAGTCCTGTCCTCTAGTAAGTCCTCTCAGTGGCTGGACCATTAGATGTCATAATGGGCTTGACATGTCCCTAGTCCCCCATTTTTAACCAGATTTCTGGTTGTCCAGTCGCCCCACTCCAGGGCTCTACTCTGGAATCCCTCATTTGGTGGGACATCTGAGGTTGAAAAACAAAATGAAACAAATCGACAACAACAACAAAAAAATGAACTTCTTCCATCCCCAGAATGACCGCAAACTCTTTGGACGGGACCGAACCCCCAGAGAGTAAGACTCGTCCATTTCCCATGAAGTCACCCGGCAATTTCACGACCATGAGTGACACGATATCCAGAGACAAAATCTTGAGCAAGAGCCTCACACTCGCCCTTTTTTCATATCCCGAAGTGTTCTGCTCATGGTCTGTTGATCAGTCCTGCCATACCTATGACCCAAAACATGAGCCGAGTTTGTGTTTTCAGACAACTGTCCAAACAGCTCTGGCCTACACACCCTACAGGCTCAGGGCCCTGGAGCCAAACCTGAGGACTGTACTTGCCCTCTCCAAGGGAATTGTATGTGCCCATTCCAATGGCCACAACCCTACTAATAGGATAACCTCCAAAGTCCCTGAGGCCATCCTAGGAGTTATGGCTTCCCAGGACAAACAGGGGCAATCTGAGCCCATCTGAGCACCTACCTGCACTCAGACCCGTAGACTGATGTCCCCAGAGGTAAAAAGGAACGAACAGGCCCCTAGGCACTAATCGGATCCATTGCTTTGGTTTCCAGGAAACTCTCCTCAGAGGCCTGGATTTCAATACCAGCATATGGCTGTTTCTTGACTCACCCATCAGAACAAATCTCATCTACACATGGGAAACATGCACGTTGGAGCTGTGTCAAAGCCTCTGTTTAGGAGAACCCTTCAGGGCCCCAGGGCCACCGCTTCATTCCAAGGTCTCCATAGACACAAAAACATATTAGGACACATCCACAGGAGAGTCCATTTCAACTCAGCCTCCTCGGTTGCCCCCACATCCAGCAGATCTAACCTGTCTTGTTGCTTGGAGACAATTGGAATGCGAGGTGGGCTACCCAGCCATCCGTCCTTAGAACCCTGCTCGGAATCGTTGGCCTGGAGCCAACCAACAGGTCTCAATTGTCCTGCAGAAGAATCTTTGCAGTTTGGAGCTTCTCACAACTCCCATCGTGGGAAAACCCCCATGTCCTCGTGATCCAACCCCCTTCAAGAAAGGGCCATCAGGGCAGAAAGTCCAACCTGAGCGATCGTCTGATCCTTGCCCTGACTTCAGATGCACGAGATCTCTATTGAGGTCTGTAGATTGTGCCTGCCATATCCTCACCCAGAAACCTAGGCCTAGCTTGGGTTCTCAGACTCCGTCCTCAGACTACTGGCCCACAAGCCCTCCAGTTTGGAAATCCAGAATCACAATGCCGCACTCTGCCTGCCGTACAGAAGTAAAACATTGCCCTCAGGGCTACCCGAAACCCCAAATGAGGATCCACCTGCACGCCATTCGGCTGTACCCCAAACATAGAGGCTGACCTGGGCACTATTTCCCCTTCTGACCCAGCCTGAGCCTGGACCTCCTGGTCCCACCCAGACAGCTGGCCGCACACTGAACACATCGGACCCGCCATGGCCTTAGGTCGTCATCTCTTCCCAACTGCGGTTTTCAGTCTCCAGAACCTAGACCTTATCTCCAACCACTGCCCAGGGTTGAAAATGATGCAGAAATCAGAACTCTTTCCCCATGGCAAGAAACCTTGTGCTTGGCATGTTGTCCAACGTTCAGTGTAGTTGAAACAAGCGTGGCCCATGAGGCCCAGCCCATGCTTGCGGGCCACATTGGTCACAAACACACATTGTGACCCTCAGCCTGAGCCCAGTCCTCAGGTAAGGCCTCTCAGGGCCTATATGAAGAGACAGCATATTGGGCTTGCCATGCCCCTAGGCCCCAATTTTTAACCATAGTTTGGGGTGTCCCTTCACTCTTCCCCAGGGCTCTGCTTTGGAATTCCTCTTTTGGTGGGACACCTGAGGTAACAAACCTGAAAGGAGTCCTCCCATCCCACAGATTGACGAAAAACAATTGGGATCGGGCCAAATCCACAGAGAGAAAGATTCGTCCATGGCCCATGAAACCTCCCCAACATTCCACGGCCATCGCTGAAACAAAATCCAGAGACAAAAGCCTGAGCAAGCGCCTCAGACTCGCTCATTCTTCATATCCTGAAGAGTTCTTCTCATGGTTTGTAGATCGGGCGTGCCATACCTACGTCCCCAAACTTAAGCTGAGTTTGTGTTTTCAGTCTTCTGTCCTCAAAGTCCTGGGCCACACTCCCTCCAGGCTGGGGCCCCTGGAGCCACACATTAGGACTGCCCCCACCCAATCCATGGGAATTCTGCCCATTCCATTGTCAAAAATCGTACAAATTAGGAGAAACCTCCAAAGTCCCTGAGGCCATCCCAATAGTGTAGGACTCCCGGGACAAAAAAGGGCGGTTGATATCAGCTGAGCATCTTCCTCCACTCATCTACCTCCACTCATACCAAGAAGATTGAACCAGACAGGACCCGAGGCCATTATCGGATCCATTGCTTTGGTTTACAGGCATGTCTCCTCAAAAGCCTGGATTCCAATACCAGCAGAGGGGATTTCCTGAGGCACCCATTAGAACAAATCTCGTCTCCACAAGGAAACTTGTGCATGGGAGCTATGCCAAAGCTTAGGAGAATACTCAGGGGCCGGTGCCACCTCCCCATTCCAAGGCCCTCATGGACACAAACACATATTAGGACCCATCCTCTGGAAAGTGCATTTCAACTCTGCCACCCCGGTTGCTCCCGCAGATCCATTAGATCTAAACTGTCTTGTTGCTAGGAGACAATTGGAAGGCGAGGCGGACTTCCCAGGCATCCATCCTCGAACGGTGCTCTGGAGTCATTCCATATGGGATGTGCTGGAGCTGTCCAACATGTCTCAATTGTCCCGCAGAAGGAATCCTTGAAGGGGGCATCCCACATCTCCCAACGTGGAAAACCTCCATGGCCTCGAGATTCCGCTCCCTTCATGAAGGGGCCGTCATGCACAGAAACTCCAACCTGAGCCAACGTCGGATCCTCACCCTGAATTCAGATGCATGAGATATTGGTTCAGATCTGCAGGGGATACCTGCCGTGCCCTCACCCTGAATCCGAAGTCTAGCTTGTGTTCTCAGACTTCCGTCCTCACTCTCCTGGCCCCGAAGACCTCATGTTTGGCAATTCTGGACCGACAATGAAGCACTCTGCCTGCCCTCTAGAAAAAATATATTGCCTAATGAGCTGCCCAGGCAGCTTAAATGAAGATAAACCTACACGGCACTCGAATGTACCCAAATTATATAGTCTAACCTGGGCACTAATGTACTGTCTGACACAACCTGAGCCCAGACCTGCTGACCAACACCCAGACAGCTGACCGCACCCTGAGCACATCAGACCCGCCCTGGCCTTAGGTCATCATCTCTTCCCTACCTCAGTTTTCAGGCTTCAGAACCTAGACCTTATCTCCAATCACTGCCCACGGGTGACTGTGATGCAGAAATCAGAACTCTTCCTGACCCATGGCAAGAAACCTTGTGGTTGGCATGTTGTCCAACCTTCAGTGTAGGAGAAAGCAGCATTCACCCTGAGGCCCCGCCCATTCTTGAGTGCGACGAGAGCATAAACACGCATTGTGACCTCAGCGTGAGTCCTGTCCTCTAGTAAGTCCTCTCAGTGGCTGGACCATTAGATGTCATAATGGGCTTGACATGTCCCTAGTCCCCCATTTTTAACCAGATTTCTGGTTGTCCAGTCGCCCCACCCCAGGGCTCTACTCTGGAATCCCTCATTTGGTGGGACATCTGAGGTTGAAAAACAAAATGAAACAAATCGACAACAACAAAAAAAAAACGGACTTCTTCCATCCCCAGAATGACCGCAAACTCTTTGGACGGGACCGAAACCCCAGAGAGTAAGACTCGTCCTTTTCCCTTGTTGTCACCCGGCAATTTCACGACCATGAGTGACACGATATCCAGAGACAAAAACTTGAGCAAGAGCCTCACACTCGCCCTTTTTTCATATCCCGAAGTGTTCTGCTCATGGTCTGTTGATCAGTCCTGCCATACCTATGACCCAAAACATGAGCCGAGTTTGTGTTTTCAGACAACTGTCCAAACAGCTCTGGCCTACACACCCTACAGGCTCAGGGCCCTGGAGCCAAACCTGAGGACTGTACTTGCCCTCTCCAAGGGAATTGTATGTGCCCATTCCAATGGCCACAACCCTACTAATAGGATAACCTCCAAAGTCCCTGAGGCCATCCCAAGAGTTGTGGCTTCCCAGGACAAACAGGGGCAATCTGAGCCCATCTGAGCACCTACCTGCACTCAGACCCGTAGACTGATGTCCCCAGAGGTAAAAAGGAACGAACATGCCCCTAGGCACTAATCGGATCCATTGCTTTGCTTTCCAGGAAACTCTCCTCAGAATCCTGGATTTCAATACCAGCATATGGCTGTTTCTTGACTCACCCATCGGAACAAATCTCATCTACACATGGGAAACATGCACGTTGGAGCTGTGTCAAAGCCTCTGTTTAGGAGAACCCTTCAGGGCCCCAGGGCCACCGCTTCATTCCAAGGTCTCCATAGACACAAAAACATATTAGGACACATCCACAGGAGAGTCCATTTCAACTCAGCCTCCTCGGTTGCCCCCCACATCCAGCAGATCTAACCTGTCTTGTTGCTTGGAGACAATTGGAATGCGAGGTGGGCTACCCAGCCATCCGTCCTTAGAACCCTGCTCGGAATCGTTGGCCTGGAGCCAACCAACAGGTCTCAATTGTCCTGCAGAAGAATCTTTGCAGTTTGGAGCTTCTCACAACTCCCATCGTGGGAAAACCCCCATGTCCTCGTGATCCAACCCCCTTCAAGAAAGGGCCATCAGGGCAGAAAGTCCAACCTGAGCGATCGTCTGATCCTTGCCCTGACTTCAGATGCACGAGATCTCTATTGAGGTCTGTAGATTGTGCCTGCCATATCCTCACCCAGAAACCTAGGCCTAGCTTGGGTTCTCAGACTCCGTCCTCAGACTACTGGCCCACAAGCCCTCCAGTTTGGAAATCGAGAACTACAATGCCGCACTCTGCCTGCCCTACAGAAGTAAAACATTGCCCTCAGGGCTACCCCGAAACCCCAAATGAGGATCAACCTGCACGCCATTCGGCTGTACCCCAAACATAGAGGCTGACCTGGGCACTATTTCCCCTTCTGACCCAGCCTGAGCCTGGACCTCCTGGTCACACCCAGACAGCTGGCAGCACACTGAGCACATCGGACCCGCCATGGCCTTAGGTCGTCATCTCATCCCAACTGCGGTTTTCAGGCTCCAGAACCTAGACCTTATCTCCAACCACTGCCCAGGGTTGAAAATGATGCAGAAATCAGAACTCTTTCCCCATGGCAAGAAACCTTGTGCTTGGCATGTTGTCCAACGTTCAGTGTAGTTGAAACAAGCGTGGCCCATGAGGCCCAGCCCATGCTTGCGGGCCACATTGGTCACAAACACACATTGTGACCCTGAGCCTCAGCCCAGTCCTCAGGTAAGGCCTCTCAGGGCCTATATGAAGCGACAGCATATTGGGCTTGCCATGCCCCTAGGCCCCAATTTTTAACCATAGTTTGGGGTGTCCCTTCACTCTTCCCCAGGGCTCTGCTTTGGAATTCCTCTTTTGGTGGGACACCTGAGGTAACAAACCTGAAAGGAGTCCTCCCATCCCACAGATTGACGAAAAACAATTGGGATCGGGCCAAATCCACAGAGAGGAAGATTCGTCCATGGCCCATGAGAACTCCCTAACATTCCACGGCCATCGCTGAAACAAAATCCAGAGACAAAAGCCTGAGCAAGCGCCTCAGACTCACTCATTCTTCATATCCTGAAGAGTTCTTCTCATGGTTTGTAGATCGGGCGTGCCATACCTACGTCCCCAAACTTAAGCTGAGTTTGTGTTTTCAGTCTTCTGTCCTCAAAGTCCTGGGCCACACTCCCTCCAGGCTGGGGCCCCTGGAGCCACACATTAGGACTGCCCCCACCCAATCCATGGGAATTTTGCCCATTCCATTGTCAAAAATCGTACAAATTAGGAGAACCCTCCAATGTCCCTGAGGCCATCCCAATAGTGTAGGTCGCCCGGGACACAAAAGGGCGGTTGATACCAGCTGAGCATCTTCCTCCACTCATCTACCTCCACTCATACCAAGAAGATTGAACCAGACAGGACCCTAGGCCATTATCGGATCCATTGCTTTGGTTTACAGGCATGTCTCCTCAAACGCCTGGATTCCAATACCAGCAGAGGGGATTTCCTGAGGCACCCATCAGAACAAATCTCGTCTCCACAAGGAAACTTGTGCATGGGAGCTATGCCAAAGCTTAGGAGAATACTTCAGGGTCCCGGTGCCACCTCCCCATTCCAAGGCCCTCATGGACACAAACACATATTAGACCCATCCTCTGGAAAGTGCATTTCAACTCAGCCACCCCGGTTGCTCCCGCAGATCCATTAGATCTAAACTGTCTTGTTGCTAGGAGACAATTGGAAGGCGAGGCGGACTTCCCAGGCATCCATCCTCGAACGGTGCTCTGGAGTCATTCCATATGGGATGTCCTGGAGCTGTCCAACAGGTCTCAATTGTCCCGCAGAAGGAATCCTTGAAGGGGGCATCCCACATCTCCCAACGTGGAAAACCTCCATGGCCTCGAGATTCCGCTCCCTTCATGAAGGGGCCGTCATGCACAGAAACTCCAAACTGAGCCAACGTCGGATTCTCGCCCTGACTTCAGATGCATGAGATATTGGTTCAGATCTGCAGGGGGTACCTGCCGTGCCCTCACCCTGAATCCGAAGTCTAGCTTGTGTTCTCAGACTTCAGTCCTCACTCTCCTGGCCCCGAAGCCCTCATGTTTGGCAATTCCGGACCGATAATGAAGCACTCTGCCTGCCCTCTAGAAAAAATATATTGCCTAATGAGCTGACCAGGCAGCTTAAATGAAGATAAACCTACACGGCACCTGAATGTACCCAAATTATATAGTCTAACCTGGGCACTAATGCACTGTCTGACACAACCTGAGCCCGGACCTGCTGACCAACACCCAGACAGCTGACCGCACCCTGAGCACATCAGACCCGCCCTGGCCTTAGGTCATCATCTCTTCCCTACCTCAGTTTTCAGGCTTCAGAACCTAGACCTTATCTCCAATCACTGCCCACGGGTGACTGTGATGCAGAAATCAGAACTCTTCCTGACCCATGGCAAGAAACCTTGTGGTTGGCATGTTGTCCAACCTTCAGTGTAGGAGAAAGCAGCATTCACCCTGAGGCCCCGCCCATTCTTGAGTGCGACGAGAGCATAAACACGCATTGTGACCTCAGCGTGAGTCCTGTCCTCTAGTAAGTCCTCTCAGTGGCTGGACCATTAGATGTCATAATGGGCTTGACATGTCCCTAGTCACCAATTTTTAACCAGATTTCTGGTTGTCCAGTCGCCCCACCCCAGGGCTCTACTCTGGAATCCCTCATTTGGTGGGACATCTGAGGTTGAAAAACAAAATGAAACAAATCGACAACAACAACAAATAAACGGACTTATTCCATCCCCAGAATGACCGCAAACTCTTTGGACGGGACCGAACCCCCAGAGAGTAAGACTCGTCCTTTTCCCATGATGTCACCCGGCAATTTCACGACCATGAGTGACACGATATCCAGAGACAAAATCTTGAGCAAGAGCCTCACACTCGCCCTTTTATCATATCCCGAAGTGTTCTGCTCATGGTCTGTAGATCAGTCCTGCCATACCTATGACCCAAAACATGAGCCGAGTTTGTGTTTTCAGACAACTGTCCAAACAGCTCTGGCCTACACACCCTACAGGCTCAGGGCCCTGGAGCCAAACCTACGGACTCTACTTGCCCTCTCCAAGGGAATTGTATGTGCCCATTCCAATGGCCACAACCCTACTAATAGGATAACCTCCAAAGTCCCTGAGGCCATCCCAAGAGTTGTGGCTTCCCAGGACAAACAGGGGCAATCTGAGCCCATCGGAGCAACTACCTGCACTCAGACCCGTAGACTGATGTCCCCAGAGGTAAAAAGGAACGAACAGGCCCCTAGGCACTAATCGGATCCATTGCTTTGCTTTCCAGGAAACTCTCCTCAGAATCCTGGATTTCAATACCAGCATATAGCTGTTTCTTGACTCACCCATCAGAACAAATCTCATCTACACATGGGAAACATGCACGTTGGAGCTGTGTCAAAGCCTCTGTTTAGGAGAACTCTTCAGGGCCCCAGGGCCACCGCTTCATTCCAAGGTCTCCATAGACACAAAAACATATTAGGACACATCCACAGGAGAGTCCATTTCAACTCAGCCTCCTCGGTTGCCCCCCACATCCAGCAGATCTAACCTGTCTTGTTGCTTGGAGACAATTGGAATGCGAGGTGGGCTACCCAGCCATCCATCCTTAGAACCCTGCTCGGAATCGTTGGCCTGGAGCCAACCAACAGTTCTCAATTGTCCTGCAGAAGAATCTTTGCAGTTTGGAGCTTCTCACAACTCCCATCGTGGGAAAACCCCCATGTCCTCGTGATCCAACCCCCTTCAAGAAAGGGCCATCAGGGCAGAAAGTCCAACCTGAGCGATCGTCTGATCCTTGCCCTGACTTCAGATGCACGAGATCTCTATTGAGGTCTGTAGATTGTGCCTGCCATATCCTCACCCAGAAACCTAGGCCTAGCTTGGGTTCTCAGACTCCGTCCTCAGACTACTGGCCCACAAGCCCTCCAGTATGGAAATCCAGAACTACAATGCCGCACTCTGCCTGCCCTACAGAAGTAAAACATTGCCCTCAGGGCTACCCCGAAACCCCAAATGAGGATCAACCTGCACGCCATTCGGCTGTACCCCAAACATAGAGGCTGACCTGGGCACTATTTCCCCTTCTGACCCAGCCTGAACCTGGACCTCCTGGTCCCACCCAGACAGCTGGCCGCACACTGAGCACATCGGACCCTCCATGGCCTTAGGTCGTCATCTCTTCCCAACTGCGGTTTTCAGGCTCCAGAACCTAGACCTTATCTCCAACCACTGCCCAGGGTTGAAAATGATGCAGAAATCAGAACTCTTTCCCCATGGCAAGAAACCTTGTGCTTGGCATGTTGTCCAACGTTCAGTGTAGTTGAAACAAGCGTGGCCCATGAGGCCCAGCCCATGCTTGCGGGCCACATTGGTCACAAACACACATTGTGACCCTCAGCCTGAGCCCAGTCCTCAGGTAAGGCCTCTCAGGGCCTATATGAAGAGACAGCATATTGGGCTTGCCATGCCCCTAGGCCCCAATTTTTAACCATAGTTCGGGGTGTCCCTTCACTCTTCCCCAGTGCTCTGCTTTGTAATTCCTCTTTTGGTGGGACACCTGAGGTAACAAACCTGAAAGGTGGCCTCCCATCCCACAGATTGACGAAAAACAATTGGGATCGGGCCAAATCCACAGAGAGGAAGATTTGTCCATGGCCCATGAGACCTCCCCAACATTCCACAGCCATCGCTGAAACAAAATCCAGAAACAAAAGCCTGAGCAAGCGCCTCAGACTCGCTCATTCTTCATATCCTGAAGAGTTCTTCTCATGGTTTGTAGATCGGGCGTGCCATACCTACGTCCCCAAACTTAAGCTGAGTTTGTTTTTTCAGTCTTCTGTCCTCAAAGTCCTGGGCCACACTCCCTCCAGGCTGGGGCCCCTGGAGCCACACATTAGGACTGCCCCCACCCAATCCATGGGAATTCTGCCCATTCCATTGTCAAAAATCGTACAAATTAGAGAACCCTCCAAAGTCCCTGAGGCCATCCCAATAGTGTAGGTCGCCCGGGACAAAAAAGGGCGGTTGATAACAGCTGAGCATCTTCCTCCACTCATCTACCTCCACTCATACCAAGAAGATTGAACCAGACAGGACCCGAGGCCATTATCGGATCCATTGCTTTGGTTTACAGTCATGTCTCCTCAAAAGCCTGGATTCCAATACCAGCAGAGGGGATTTCCTGAGGCACCCATCAGAACAAATCTCGTCTCCACAAGGAAACTTGTGCATGGGAGCTATGCCAAAGCTTAGGAGAATACTTCAGGTTCCCGGAGCCACCTCCCCATTCCAAGGCCCTCATGGACACAAACACACATTAGGACCCATCCTCTGGAAAGTGTATTTCAACTCAGCCACCCCGGTTGCTCCCGCAGATCCACTAGATCTAAACTGTCTTGTTGCTAGGAGACAATTGGAAGGCGAGGCGGACTTCCCAGGCATCCATCCTCGAACGGTGCTCTGGAGTCATTCCATATGGGATGTCCTGGAGCTGTCCAACAGGTCTCAATTGTCCCGCAGAAGGAATCCTTGAAGGGGGCATCCCACATCTCCCAACGTGGAAAACCTCCATGGCCTCGAGATTCCGCTCCCTTCATGAAGGGGCCGTCATGCACAGAAACTCCAACCTGAGCCAACGTCGGATCCTCGCCCTGACTTCAGATGCATGAGATATTGGTTCAGATCTGCAGGGGGTACCTGCCGTGCCCTCACCCTGAATCCGAAGTCTAGCTTGTGTTCTCAGACTTCCGTCCTCACTCTCCTGGCCCCGAAGCCTTCATGTTTGGCAATTCCGGACCGACAATGAAGCACTCTGCATGCCCTCTAGAAAAAATATATTGCCTAATGAGCTGACCAGGCAGCTTAAATGAAGATAAACCTACACGGCACTCGAATGTACCCAAATTATATAGTCTAACCTGGGCACTAATGCACTGTCTGACACAACCTGAGCCCAGACCTGCTGACCAACACCCAGACAGCTGACCGCACCCTGAGCACATCAGACCCGCCCTGGCCTTAGGTCATCATCTCTTCCCTACCTCAGTTTTCAGGCTTCAGAACCTAGACCTTATCTCCAATCACTGCCCACGGGTGACTGTGATGCAGAAATCAGAACTCTTCCTGACCCATGGCAAGAAACCTTGTGGTTGGCATGTTGTCCAACCTTCAGTGTAGGAGAAAACAGCATTCACCCTGAGGCCCCGCCCATTCTTGAGTGCGAGGAGAGCATAAACACGCATTGTGACCTCAGCGTGAGTCCTGTCCTCTAGTAAGTCCTCTCAGTGGCCGGACCATTAGATGTCATAATGGGCTTGACATGTCCCTAGTCCCCAATTTTTAACCAGATTTCTGGTTGTCCAGTCACCCCACCCCAGGGCTCTACTCTGGAATCCCTCATTTGGTGGGACATCTGAGGTTGAAAAACAAAATGAAACAAATCGACAAAAACAACAAAAAAACGGACTTCTTCCATCCCCAGAATGACCGCAAACTCTTTGGACGGGACTGAAACCCCAGAGAGTAAAACTCGTCCATTTCCCATGAAGTCACCCGGCAGTTTCACGACCATGAGTGACACGATATCCAGAGACAAAAACTTGTGCAAGAGCCTCACACTCGCCCTTTTTTCATATCCCAAAGTGTTCTCCTCATGGACTGTAGATCAGTCCTGCCATACCTATGACCCAAAACATGAGCCGAGTTTATGTTTTCAGACAACTGTCCAAACAGCTCTGGCCTACACACCCTACAGGCTCAGGGCCCTGGAGCCAAACCTGAGGACTGTACTTGCCCTCTCCAAGGGAATTGTATGTGCCCATTCCAATGGCCACAACCCTACTAATAGGATAACCTCCAAAGTCCCTGAGGCCATCCCAAGAGTTGTGGCTTCCCAGGACAAACAGGGGGTAATCTGAGCCCATCTGAGCACCTACCTGCACTCAGACCCGTAGACTGATGTCCCCAGAGGTAAAAAGGAACGAACAGGCCCTTAGGCACTAATCGGATCCATTGCTTTGGTTTCCAGGAAACTCTCCTCAGAGGCCTGGATTTCAATACCAGCATATGGCTGTTTCTTGACTCACCCATCAGAACAAATCTCATCTACACATGGGAAACATGCACGTTGGAGCTGTGTCAAAGCCTCTGTTTAGGAGAACCTTTCAGGGCCCCAGGGCCACCGCTTCATTCCAAGGTCTCCATAGACACAAAAACATATTAGGACACATCCCCAGGAGAGTCCATTTCAACTCAGCCTCCTCGGTTGCCCCCCACATCCAGCAGATCTAACCTGTCTTGTTGCTTGGAGACAATTGGAATGCGAGGTGGGCTACCCAGCCATCCGTCCTTAGAACCCTGCTCGGAATCGTTGGCCTGGAGCCAACCAACAGGTCTCAATTGTCCTGCAGAAGAATCTTTGCAGTTTGGAGCTTCTCACAACTCCCATCGTGGGAAAACCCCCATGTCCTCGTGATCCAACCCCCTTCAAGAAAGGGCCATCAGGGCAGAAAGTCCAACCTGAGCGATCGTCTGATCCTTGCCCTGACTTCAGATGCACGAGATCTCTATTGAGGTCTGTAGATTGTGCCTGCCATATCCTCACCCAGAAACCTAGGCCTAGCTTGGGTTCTCAGACTCCGTCCTCAGACTACTGGCCCACAAGCCCTCCAGTTGGGCAATCCAGAACTACAATGCCGCACTCTGCCTGCCCTACAGAAGTAAAACATTGCCCTCAGTGCTACCCCGAAACCCCAAATGAGGATCAACCTGCACGCCATTCGGCTGTACCCCAAACATAAAGGCTGACCTGGGCACTATTTCCCCTTCTGACCCAGCCTGAGCCTGGACCTCCTGGTCCCACCCAGACAGCTGGCCGCACACTGAGCACATCGGACCCTCCATGGCCTTAGGTCGTCATCTCTTCCCAACTGCGGTTTTCAGGCTCCAGAACCTAGACCTTATCTCCAACCACTGCCCAGGGTTGAAAATGATGCAGAAATCAGAACTCTTTCCCCATGGCAAGAAACCTTGTGCTTGGCATGTTGTCCAACGTTCAGTGTAGTTGAAACAAGCGTGGCCCATGAGGCCCAGCCCATGCTTGCGGGCCACATTGGTCACAAACACACATTGTGACCCTCAGCCTGAGCCCAGTCCTCAGGTAAGGCCTCTCAGGGCCTATATGAAGAGACAGCATATTGGGCTTGCCATGCCCCTAGGCCCCAATTTTTAACCATAGTTCGGGGTGTCCCTTCACTCTTCCCCAGGGCTCTGCTTTGGAATTCCTCTTTTGGTGGGACACCTGAGGTAACAAACCTGAAAGGAGTCCTCCCATCCCACAGATTGACGAAAAACAATTGGGATCGGGCCAAATCTACAGAGAGGAAGATTCGTCCATGGCCCATGAGACCTCCCCAACATTCCATGGCCATCGCTGAAACAAAATCCAGAGACAAAAGCCTGAGCAAGCGCCTCAGACTCGCTTATTCTTCATATCCTGAAGAGTTCTTCTCATGGTTTGTAGATCGGGCGTGTCATACCTACGTCCCCAAACTTAAGCTGAGTTTGTGTTTTCAGTCTTCTGTCCTCAAAGTCCTGGGCCACACTCCCTCCAGGCTGGGGCCCCTGGAGCCACACATTAGGACTGCCCCCACCCAATCCATGGGAATTCTGCCCATTCCATTGTCAAAAATCGTACAAATTAGGAGAAACGTCCAAAGTCCCTGAGGCCATCCCAATAGTGTAGGTCGCCTGGGACAAAAAAGGGCGGTTGATAACAGCTGAGCATCTTCCTCCACTCATCTACCTCCACTCATACCAAGAAGATTGAACCAGACAGGACCCGAGGCCATTATCGGATCCATTGCTTTGGTTTACAGGCATGTCTCCTCAAAAGCCTGGATTCCAATACCAGCAGAGGGGATTTCCTGAGGCACCCATCAGAACAAATCTCGTCTCCACAAGGAAACTTGTGCATGGGAGCTATGCCAAAGCTTAGGAGAATACTTCAGGGTCCCGGTGCCACCTCCCCATTCCAAGGCCCTCATGGACACAAACACACATTAGGACCCATCCTCTGGAAAGTGCATTTCAACTCAGCCACACCGGTTGCTCCCGCAGATCCACTAGATCTAAACTGTCTTGTTGCTAGGAGACAATTGGAAGGCGAGGCGGACTTCCCAGGCATCCATCCTCGAACGGTGCTCTGGAGTCATTCCATATGGGATGTCCTGGAGCTGTCCAACAGGTCTCTATTGTCCCGCAGAAGGAATCCTTGAAGGGGGCATCCCACATCTCCCAACGTGGAAAACCTCCATGGCCTCGAGATTCCGCTCCCTTCATGAAGGGGCCGTCATGCACAGAAACTCCAACCTGAGCCAACGTCGGATCCTCGCCCTGACTTCAGATGCATGAGATATTGGTTCAGATCTGCAGGGGGTACCTGCCGTGCCCTCACCCTGAATCCGAAGTCTAGCTTGTGTTCTCAGACTTCCGTCCTCACTCTCCTGGCCCCGAAGCCTTCATGTTTGGCAATTCCGGACCGACAATGAAGCACTCTGCATGCCCTCTAGAAAAAATATATTGCCTATGAGCTGACCAGGCAGCTTAAATGAAGATAAACCTACACGGCACTCGAATGTACCCAAATTATATAGTCTAACCTGGGCACTAATACACTGTCTGACACAACCTGAGCCCAGACCTGCTGACCAACACCCAGACAGCTGACCGCACCCTGAGCACATCAGACCCGCCCTGGCCTTAGGTCTTCATCTCTTCCCTACCTCAGTTTTCAGGCTTCAGAACCTAGACCTTATCTCCAATCACTGCCCACGGGTGACTGTGATGCAGAAATCAGAACTCTTCCTGACCCATGGCAAGAAACCTTGTGGTTGGCATGTTGTCCAACCTTCAGTGTAGGAGAAACCAGCATTCACCCTGAGGCCCCGCCCATTCTTGAGTGCGAGGAGAGCATAAACACGCATTGTGACCTCAGCGTGAGTCCTGTCCTCTAGTAAGTCCTCTCAGTGGCTGGACCATTAGATGTCATAATGGGCTTGACATGTCCCTAGTCCCCAATTTTTAACCAGATTTCTGGTTGTCCAGTCACCCCACCCCAGGGCTCTACTCTGGAATCCCTCATTTGGTGGGACATCTGAGGTTGAAAAACAAAATGAAACAAATCGACAACAACAACAAAAAAACGGACTTCTTCCATCCCCAGAATGACCGCAAACTCTTTGGACGGGACTGAACCCCCAGAGAGTAAAACTCGTCCATTTCCCATGAAGTCACCCGGCAATTTCACGACCATGAGTGACACGATATCCAGAGACAAAAACTTGAGCAAGAGCCTCACACTCGCCCTTTTTTCATATCCCGAAGTGTTCTCCTCATGGTCTGTAGATCAGTCCTGCCATACCTATGACCCAAAACATGAGCCGAGTTTGTGTTTTCAGACAACTGTCCAAACAGCTCTGGCCTACACACCCTACAGGCTCAGGGCCCTGGAGCCAAACCTGAGGACTGTACTTGCCCTCTCCAAGGGAATTGTATGTGCCCATTCCAATGGCCACAACCCTACTATTAGGATAACCTCCAAAGTCCCTGAGGCCATCCCAATATTTGTGGCTTCCCAGGACAAACAGGGGGTAATCTGAGCCCATCTGAGCACCTACCTGCACTCAGACCCGTAGACTGATGTCCCCAGAGGTAAAAAGGAACGAACAGGCCCTTAGGCACTAATCGGATCCATTGCTTTGGTTTCCAGGAAACTCTCCTCAGAGGCCTGGATTTCAATACCAGCATATGGCTGTTTCTTGACTCACCCATCAGAACAAATCTCATCTACACATGGGAAACATGAATGTTGGAGCTGTGTCAAAGCCTCTGTTTAGGAGAACCTTTCAGGGCCCCAGGGCCACCGCTTCATTCCAAGGTCTCCATAGACACAAAAACATATTAGGACACATCCCCAGGAGAGTCCATTTCAACTCAGCCTCCTCGGTTGCCCCCCACATCCAGCAGATCTAACCTGTCTTGTTGCTTGGAGACAATTGGAATGCGAGGTGGGCTACCCAGCCATCCGTCCTTAGAACCCTGCTCGGAATCGTTGGCCTGGAGCCAACCAACAGGTCTCAATTGTCCTGCAGAAGAATCTTTGCAGTTTGGAGCTTCTCACAACTCCCATCGTGGGAAAACCCCCATGTCCTCGTGATCCAACCCCCTTCAAGAAAGGGCCATCAGGGCAGAAAGTCCAACCTGAGCGATCGTCTGATCCTTGCCCTGACTTCAGATGCACGAGATCTCTATTGAGGTCTGTAGATTGTGCCTGCCATATCCTCACCCAGAAACCTAGGCCTAGCTTGGGTTCTCAGACTCCGTCCTCAGACTACTGGCCCACAAGCCCTCCAGTTGGACAATCCAGAACTACAATGCCGCACTCTGCCTGCCCTACAGAAGTAAAACATTGCCCTCAGTGCTACCCCGAAACCCCAAATGAGGATCAACCTGCACGCCATTCGGCTGTACCCCAAACATAAAGGCTGACCTGGGCACTATTTCCCCTTCTGACCCAGCCTGAGCCTGGACCTCCTGGTCCCACCCAGACAGCTGGCCGCACACTGAGCACATCGGACCCTCCATGGCCTTAGGTCGTCATCTCTTCCCAACTGCGGATTTCAGGCTCCAGAACCTAGACCTTATCTCCAACCACTGCCCAGGGTTGAAAATGATGCAGAAATCAGAACTCTTTCCCCATGGCAAGAAACCTTGTGCTTGGCATGTTGTCCAACGTTCAGTGTAGTTGAAACAAGCGTGGCCCATGAGGCCCAGCCCATGCTTGCGGGCCACATTGGTCACAAACACACATTGTGACCCTCAGCCTGAGCCCAGTCCTCAGGTAAGGCCTCTCAGGGCCTATATGAAGAGACAGCATATTGGGCTTGCCATGCCCCTAGGCCCCAATTTTTAACCATAGTTCGGGGTGTCCCTTCACTCTTCCCCAGGGCTCTGCTTTGGAATTTCTCTTTTGGTGGGACACCAGAGGTAACAAACCTGAAAGGAGTCCTCCCATCCCACAGATTGACGAAAAACAATTGGGATCGGGCCAAATCTACAGAGAGGAAGATTCGTCCATGGCCCATGAGACCTCCCCAACATTCCATGGCCATCGCTGAAACAAAATCCAGAGACAAAAGCCTGAGCAAGCGCCTCAGACTCGCTTATTCTTCATATCCTGAAGAGTTCTTCTCATGGTTTGTAGATCGGGCGTGCCATACCTACGTCCCCAAACTTAAGCTGAGTTTGTGTTTTCAGTCTTCTGTCCTCAAAGTCCTGGGCCACACTCCCTCCAGGCTGGGGCCCCTGGAGCCACACATTAGGACTGCCCCCACCCAATCCATGGGAATTCTGCCCATTCCATTGTCAAAAATCGTACAAATTAGGAGAAACCTCCAAAGTCCCTGAGGCCATCCCAATAGTGTAGGTCGCCCGGGACAAAAAAGGGCGGTTGATAACAGCTGAGCATCTACCTCCACTCATCTACCTCCACTCATACCAAGAAGATTGAACCAGACAGGACCCGAGGCCATTATCGGATCCATTGCTTTGGTTTACAGGCATGTCTCCTCAAAAGCCTGGATTCCAATACCAGCAGAGGGGATTTCCTGAGGCACCCATCAGAACAAATCTCGTCTCCACAAGGAAACTTGTGCATGGGAGCTATGCCAAAGCTTAGGAGAATACTTCAGGGTCCCGGTGCCACCTCCCCATTCCAAGGCCCTCATGGACACAAACACACATTAGGACCCATCCTCTGGAAAGTGCATTTCAACTCAGCCACACCGGTTGCTCCCGCAGATCCACTAGATCTAAACTGTCTTGTTGCTAGGAGACAATTGGAAGGCGAGGCAGACTTCCCAGGCATCCATCCTCGAACGGTGCTCTGGAGTCATTCCATATGGGATGTCCTGGAGCTGTCCAACAGGTCTCAATTGTCCCGCAGAAGGAATCCTTGAAGGGGGCATCCCACATCTCCCAACGTGGAAAACCTCCATGGCCTCGAGATTCCGCTCCCTTCATGAAGGGGCCGTCATGCACAGAAACTCCAACCTGAGCCAACGTCGGATCCTCGCCCTGACTTCAGATGCATGAGATATTGGTTCAGATCTGCAGGGGGTACCTGCCGTGCCCTCACCCTGAATCCGAAGTCTAGCTTGTGTTCTCAGACTTCCGTCCTCACTCTCCTGGCCCCGAAGCCTTCATGTTTGGCAATTCCGGACCGACAATGAAGCACTCTGCATGCCCTCTAGAAAAAATATATTGCCTATGAGCTGACCAGGCAGCTTAAATGAAGATAAACCTACACGGCACTCGAATGTACCCAAATTATATAGTCTAACCTGGGCACTAATGCACTGTCTGACACAACCTGAGCCCAGACCTGCTGACCAACACACAGACAGCTGACCGCACCCTGAGCACATCAGACCCGCCCTGGCCTTAGGTCTTCATCTCTTCCCTACCTCAGTTTTCAGGCTTCAGAACCTAGACCTTATCTCCAATCACTGCCCACGGGTGACTGTGATGCAGAAATCAGAACTCTTCCTGACCCATGGCAAGAAACCTTGTGGTTGGCATGTTGTCCAACCTTCAGTGTAGGAGAAAACAGCATTCACCCTGAGGCCCCGCCCATTCTTGAGTGCGAGGAGAGCATAAACACGCATTGTGACCTCAGCGTGAGTCCTGTCCTCTAGTAAGTCCTCTCAGTGGCTGGACCATTAGATGTCATAATGGGCTTGACATGTCCCTAGTCCCCAATTTTTAACCAGATTTCTGGTTGTCCAGTCACCCCACCCCAGGGCTCTACTCTGGAATCCCTCATTTGGTGGGACATCTGAGGTTGAAAAACAAAATGAAACAAATCGACAACAACAACAAAAAAACGGACTTCTTCCATCCCCAGAATGACCGCAAACTCTTTGGACGGGACTGAACCCCCAGAGAGTAAAACTCGTCCATTTCCCATGAAGTCACCCGGCAGTTTCACGACCATGAGTGACACGATATCCAGAGACAAAAACTTGAGCAAGAGCCTCACACTCGCCCTTTTTTCATATCCCGAAGTGTTCTCCTCATGGTCTGTAGATCAGTCCTGCCATACCTATGACCCAAAACATGAGCCGAGTTTGTGTTTTCAGACAACTGTCCAAACAGCTCTGGCCTACACACCCTACAGGCTCAGGGCCCTGGAGCCAAACCTGAGGACTGTACTTGCCCTCTCCAAGGGAATTGTATGTGCCCATTCCAATGGCCACAACCCTACTATTAGGATAACCTCCAAAGTCCCTGAGGCCATCCCAATATTTGTGGCTTCCCAGGACAAACAGGGGGCAATCTGAGCCCATCGGAGCACCTACCTGCACTCAGACCCCTAGACTGATGTCCCCAGAGGTAAAAAGGAACGAACATGCCCCTAGGCACTAATCGGATCCATTGCTTTGCTTTCCAGGAAACTCTCCTCAGTATCCTGGATTTCAATACCAGCATATGGCTGTTTCTTGACTCACCCATCAGAACAAATCTCATCTACACATGGGAAACATGCACGTTGGAGCTGTGTCAAAGCCTCTGTTTAGGAGAACTCTTCAGGGCCCCAGGGCCACCGCTTCATTCCAAGGTCTCCATAGACACAAAAACATATTAGGACACATCCACAGGAGAGTCCATTTCAACTCAGCCTCCTCGGTTGCCCCCCACATCCAGCAGATCTAACCTGTCTTGTTGCTTGGAGACAATTGGAATGCGAGGTGGGCTACCCAGCCATCCATCCTTAGAACCCTGCTCGGAATCGTTGGCCTGGAGCCAACCAACAGGTCTCAATTGTCCTGCAGAAGAATCTTTGCAGTTTGGAGCTTCTCACAACACCCATCGTGGGAAAACCCCCATGTCCTCGTGATCCAACCCCCTTCAAGAAAGGGCCATCAGGGCAGAAAGTCCAACCTGAGCGATCGTCTGATCCTTGCCCTGACTTCAGAAGCACGAGATCTCTATTGAGGTCTGTAGATTGTGCCTGCCATATCCTCACCCAGAAACCTAGGCCTAGATTGGGTTCTCAGACTGCGTCCTCAGACTACTGGCCCACAAGCCCTCCAGTTTGGCAATCCAGAACTACAATGCCGCACTCTGCCTGCCCTACAGAAGTAAAACATTGCCCTCAGGGCTACCCCGAATCCCCAAATGAGGATCAACCTGCACGCCAATCGGCTGTACCCGAAACATAGAGGCTGACCTGGGCACTATTTCTCCTTCTGACCCAGCCTGAGCCTGGACCTCCTGGTCCCACCCAGACAGCTGGCCGCACACTGAGCACATCGGACCCGCCATGGCCTTAGGTCGTCATCTCTTCCCAACTGCGGTTTTCAGGCTCCAGAACCTAGACCTTATCTCCAACCACTGCCCAGGGTTGAAAATGATGCAGAAATCAGAACTCTTTCCCCATGGCAAGAAACCTTGTCCTTGGCATGTTGTCCAACGTTCAGTGTAGTTGAAACAAGCGTGACCCATGAGGCCCAGCCCATGCTTGCGGGCCACATTGGTCACAAACACACATTGTGACCCTCAGCCTGAGCCCAGTCCTCAGGTAAGGCCTCTCAGGGCCTATATGAAGAGACAGCATATTGGGCTTGCCATGCCCCTAGGCCCCAATTTTTAACCATAGTTCGGGGTGTCCCTTCACTCTTCCCCAGGGCTCTGCTTTGGATTTCCTCTTTTGGTGGGACACCAGAGGTAACAAACCAGAAAGGAGTCCTCCCATCCCACAGATTGACGAAAAACAATTGGGATCGGGCCAAATCCACAGAGAGGAAGATTCATCCATGGCCCACGAGAACTCCCCAAAATTCCACGGCCATCGCTGAAACAAAATCCAGAGACAAAAGCCTGAGCAAGCGACTCAGACTCGCTCATTCTTCATATCCTGAAGAGTTCTTCTCATGGTTTGTAGATCGGGCGTGCCATACCTACGTCCCCAAACTTAAGCTGAGTTTGTGTTTTCAGTCTTCTGTCCTCAAAGTCCTGGGCCACACTCCCTCCAGGCTGGGGCCCCTGGAGCCACACATTAGGACTGCCCCCACCCAATCCATGGGAATTCTGCCCATTCCATTGTCAAAAATCGTACAAATTAGGAGAAACCTCCAAAGTCCCTGAGGCCATCCCAATAGTGTAGGTCTCCCGGGACAAAAAAGGGCGGTTGATATCAGCTGAGCATCTTCCTCCACTCATCTACCTCCACTCATACCAAGAAGATTGAACCAGACAGGACCCGAGGCTATTATCGGATCCATTGCTTTTGTTTACAGGAATGTCTCCTCAAAAGCCTGGATTCCAATACCAGCAGAGGGGATTTCCTGAGGCACCCATCAGAACAAATCTCGTCTCCACAAGGAAACTTGTGCATGGGAGCTATGCCAAAGCTTAGGAGAATAGTTCAGGGTCCCGGTGCCACCTCCCCATTCCAAGGCCCTCATGGACACAAACACATATTAGGACCCATCCTCTGGAAAGTGAATTTCAACTCAGCCACCCCGGTTGCTCCCGCAGATCCATTAGATCTAAACTGTCTTGTTGGTAGGAGACAATTGAAAGGCGAGGCGGACTTCCCAGGCATCCATCCTCGAACGGTGCTCTGGAGTCATTCCATATGGGATGTCCTGGAGCTATCCAACAGGTCTCAATTGTCCCGCAGAAGGAATCCTTGAAGGGGGCATCCCACATCTCCCAACGTGGAAAACCTCCATGGCCTCGAGATTCCGCTCCCTTCATGAAGGGGCCGTCATGCACAGAAACTCCAACCTGAGCCAACGTCGGATCCTCGCCCTGAATTCAGATGCATGAGATATTGGTTCAGATCTGCAGGGGGTACCTGCCGTGCCCTCACCCTGAATCCGAAGTCTAGCTTGTGTTCTCAGACTTCCGTCCTCACTCTCCTGGCCCCGAAGCCCTCATGTTTGGCAATTCCGGACCGACAATGAAGCACTCTGCCTGCCCTCTAGAAAAAATATATTGCCTAATGTGCTGCCCAGCAGCTTAAATGAAGATAAACCTACACGGCACTCGAATGTACCCAAATTATATAGTCTAACCTGGGCACTAATGTACTGTCTGACACAACCTGAGCCCGGACCTGCTGACCAACACCCAGACAGCTGACCGCACCCTGAGCACATCAGACCCGCCCTGGCCTTAGGTCATCATCTCTTCCCTACCTCAGTTTTCAGGCTTCAGAACCTAGACCTTATCTCCAATCACTGCCCACGGTAGACTGATGCAGAAATCAGAACTCTTCCTGACCCATGGCAAGAAACCTTGTGGTTGGCATGTTGTCCAACCTTCAGTGTAGGAGAAAGCAGCATTCACCCTGAGGCCCCGCCCATTCTTGAGTGCGACGAGAGCATAAACACGCATTGTGACCTCAGCGTGAGTCCTGTCCTCTAGTAAGTCCTCTCAGTGGCTGGACCATTAGATGTCATAATGGGCTTGACATGTCCCTAGTCCCCAATTTTTAACCAGATTTCTGGTTGTCCAGTCACCCCACCCCAGGGCTCTACTCTGGAATCCCTGATTTGGTGGGACATCAGAGGTTGAAAAACAAAATGAAACAAATCGACAACAACAACAAAAAAACGGACTTCTTCCATCCCCAGAATGACCGCAAACTTTTGGACAGGACCGAAACCCCTGAGAGTAAGACTCGTCCATTTCCCTTGATGTCACCCGGCAATTTCACGACCATGAGTGACACGATATCCAGAGACAAAAACTTGAGCAAGAGCCTCACACTCGCCCTTTTTTCATATCCCGAAGTGTTCTCCTCATGGTCTGTTGATCAGTCCTGCCATACCTATGACCCAAAACATGAGCCGAGTTTGTGTTTTCAGACAACTGTCCAAACAGCTCTGGCCTACACACCCTACAGGCTCAGGGCCCTGGAGCCAAACCTGAGGACTGTACTTGCCCTCTTCAAGGGAATTGTATGTGCCCATTCCAATGGCCACAACCCTACTAATAGGATAACCTCCAAAGTCCCTGAGGCCATCCCAAGAGTTGTGGCTTCCCAGGACAAACAGGGGCAATCTGAGCCCATCTGAGCACCTACCTGCACTCAGACCCGTAGACTGATGTCCCCAGAGGTAAAAAGGAACGAACAGGCCCCTAGGCACTAATCGGATCCATTGCTTTGCTTTCCAGGAAACTCTCCTCAGAATCCTGGATTTCAATACCAGCATATGGCTGTTTCTTGACTCACCCATCAGAACAAATCTCATCTACACATGGGAAACATGCACGTTGGAGCTGTGTCAAAGCCTCTGTTTAGGAGAACCCTTCAGGGCCCCAGGGCCACCGCTTCATTCCAAGGTCTCCATAGACACAAAAACATATTAGGACACATCCACAGGAGAGTCCATGTCAACTCAGCCTCCTCGGTTGCCCCCCACATCCAGCAGAACTAACCTTTCTTGTTGCTTGGAGACAATTGGAATGCGAGGTGGGCTACCCAGCCATCCGTCCTTAGAACCCTGCTCGGAATCGTTGGCCTGGAGCCAACCAACAGGTCTCAATTGTCCTGCAGAAGAATCTTTGCAGTTTGGAGCTTCTCACAACTCCCATCGTGGGAAAACCCCCATGTCCTCGTGATCCAACCCCCTTCAAGAAAGGGCCATCAGGGCAGAAAGTCCAACCTGAGCGATCGTCTGATCCTTGCCCTGACTTCAGATGCACGAGATCTCTATTGAGGTCTGTAGATTGTGCCTGCCATATCCTCACCCAGAAACCTAGGCCTAGCTTGGGTTCTCAGACTGCGTCCTCAGACTACTGGCCCACAAGCCCTCCAGTTTGGAAATCGAGAACTACAATGCCGCACTCTGCCTGCCCTACAGAAGTAAAACATTGCCCTCAGGGCTACCCCGAAACCCCAAATGAGGATCAACCTGCACGCCATTCGGATGTACCCCAAACATAGAGGCTGACCTGGGCACTATTTCCCCTTCTGACCCAGCCTGAGCCTGGAACTCCTGGTCACACCCAGACAGCTGGCAGCAAACTGAGCACATCGGACCCGCCATGGCCTTAGGTCGTCATCTCATCCCAACTGCGGTTTTCAGGCTCCAGAACCTAGACCTTATCTCCAACCACTGCCCAGGGTTGAAAATGATGCAGAAATCAGAACTCTTTCCCCATGGCAAGAAACCTTGTGCTTGGCATGTTGTCCAACGTTCAGTGTAGTTGAAACAAGCATGGCCCATGAGGCCCAGCCCATGCTTGCGGGCCACATTGATCACAAACACACATTGTGATCCTGAGCCTCAGCCCAGTCCTCAGGTAAGGCCTCTCAGGGCCTATATGAAGAGACAGCATATTGGGCTTGCCATGCCCCTAGGCCCCAATTTTGAACCATAGTTCGGGGTGTCCCTTCACTCTTCCCCAGGGCTCTGCTTTGGAATTCCTCTTTTGGTGGGACACCTGAGGTAACAAACCTGAAAGGAGTCCTCCCATCCCACAGATTGACTAAAAACAATTGGGATCGGGCCAAATCCACAGAGAGGAAGATTCGTCCATGGCCCATGAGAACTCCCCAACATTCCACGGCCATCGCTGAAACAAAATCCAGAGACAAAAGCCTGAGCAAGCGCCTCAGACTCGCTCATTCTTCATATCCTGAAGAGTTCTTCTCATGGTTTGTAGATCGGGCGTGCCATACCTACGTCCCCAAACTTAAGCTGAGTTTGTGTTTTCAGTCTTCTGTCCTCAAAGTCCTGGGCCACACTCCCTCCAGGCTGGGGCCCCTGGAGCCACACATTAGGACTGCCCCCACCCAATCCATGGGAATTCTGCCCATTCCATTGTCAAAAATCGTACAAATTAGGAGAACCCTCCAAAGTCCCTGAGGCCATCCCAATAGTGTAGGTCGCCCGGGACAAAAAAGGGCGGTTGATACCAGCTGAGCATCTTCCTCCACTCATCTACCTCCACTCATACCAAGAAGATTGAACCAGACAGGACCCTAGGCCATTATCGGATCCATTGCTTTGGTTTACAGGCATATCTCTTCAAAATCCTGGATTCCAATACCAGCAGAGGGGATTTCCTGAGGCACCCATCAGAACAAATCTCGTCTCCACAAGGAAACTTGTGCATGGGAGCAATGCCAAAGCTTAGGAGAATACTTCAGGGTCCCGGTGCCACCTCCCCATTCCAAGGCCCTCATGGACACAAACACATATTAGACCCATCCTCTGGAAAGTGCATTTCAACTCAGCCACACCGGTTGCTCCCGCAGATCCATTAGATCTAAACTGTCTTGTTGCTAGGAGACAATTGGAAGGCGAGGCGGACTTCCCAGGCATCCATCCTCGAACAGTGCTCTGGAGTCATTCCATATGGGATGTCCTGGAGCTGTCCAACAGGTCTCAATTGTCCCGCAGAAGGAATCCTTGAAGGGGGCATCCCACATCTCCCAACGTGGAAAACCTCCATGGCCTCGAGATTCCGCTCCCTTCATGAAGGGGCCGTCATGCACAGAAACTCCAAACTGAGCCAACGTCGGATTCTCGCCCTGACTTCAGATGCATGAGATATTGGTTCAGATCTGCAGGGGGTACCTGCCGTGCCCTCACCCTGAATCCGAAGTCTAGCTT